>NC_134456.1:155828582-156128582 GCF_047948215.1 Lycorma delicatula | reverse complement strand
ATAATTTTTATTCTGATCGGCGCAGAATATATATTACATTATTTTTATTACGTAATTAATATAAAAAAAAATAAATAAAAGGAACTACCTCAGAAATTGGTTGGTCAAGGGAAACCGTGGAAAAGCCTTGATCAAAGCAGCGTCCACAAAATCTCACTATTAATTATTTATAAAATAAAAAGATAGAAATATTATTAAGTATTATTAGTAATCATCTTCTGTACTAATATATCTCTTGGTTTTTTTTTGTCCGCGCCAATTTCAGAATCTATTGAACCGATTTTAATGAAACTTTGCACGCCCAAAGAACTGAACAGAGTGTTTTCCACTTTGTTTGATGATATGTTAAAAAGAACCGGAGTTATTACAAATTTTATTCACTTACCTTCTTGATACTCAACAAGTTAGTCTGACAGTGTGCCGCATTACTCGCTCCGCCCTTTTGTCGCCATCATTATATCGTACAGTTTCTTCAATTGCGGAGTTGATAAAAGATTTTTGAACTCATTAAGTATAAATATGCACGATGGTGCGTGGTTATGTGAACTTGTGATACTACCACCATACAAAAAAATAAACAAGTAAATTTTATAAATAGTTGCATACTGCAAGAATTCCCTGGAGACGAAAAAGCATACTTCATAATACAGTTTTGAGTGCAGAGAATGCAGTGCATTACCCGACTGATTTTTTTGAATTGCTGATCTTTATCGGTGGCAGGATTACCAGCTTTTATATTGAAATTAAAAGTAGATGTTCTAGTTATACTCATGAGAAATCTGAAGCCACCATAGTTATGTAATGGAATTCGATTGAAAGTTTAATCTCCAAAAAAACACATCATGGAGCGACTACTTTAATAGGGCTGCGGCAAGCAAGAAATCCCTAGAATAACGATCATACCTAATAACTTTCAATTTCGATTTAAAAGATCCCAGTATCCAGTTAATAATGTTTTGTAAAGACTGTAAATAAATCACAAGGTCAAACTTTACGTTCAGCTGGTGTACTTTACGTAGAACTGCTTGCTTTTCTCATGGGCAGTTGTATGTGGTATGTTCTCGAGTATGCAAGAGCATTGAGTTCTTTATTTGTTGTGATAACGCAAGAAACAAAAATCTAGTTTATAACTTAGTCGTTGGTGTAGAAATATAATTATAAAAACCCTATTTGCATTATTCTACAGAAGTAAAGATTCCATCTATCTCTCTAGTTATATGAATATGAATCGTGTTACTACATATTTATAGATATCTCAAAATGATTAAATATTGATTTTACGTATCAAGGACACTTAAATGATGAATTTATTGCTTCTTGCTTTTGATATTCATAAATCATAATAACAAATATTTATACTTACTATTACCATACTTTCTTTTCTGTCTGGTCTTCAGAACCACCATAAGGCGTTACTTCTGAGGATGATATGTATGGATGTAAATGAAATGTAGTCTTGTACATTCTCAGGTCGATCATTGCTGAGATTGTAGTTGATTGAAACCCAAACTGGACAATTACTATAACAATCGTAATTCACGTGCGAAGCCGCGTGTACTTACTAGTTTGTAATATAAATATTTGAAATAATAGTAAATTATATGTTAAACTATTAAATAATTTAATAAAATAATTTTAAAAAGATTAATAATAATGCAAAAAGCTTTAATAAAAATTATTGGAACACATATTATTTGTACAAATCAAACAGAAATGCAGAAAATAAGATTTAAAAAAAAATATATTTTAATTAACACATGGTTGCTGATATTGCCGCCAATAATATAACTCTTTCGGCTTCCTAAAAAAATCAAATGAGTTTCCAAGACAGAAAAGTGGGTTGTTACATCACTGTCATCCGTAAGTATGAATCGTATAGACCGATATTTAGAAAATTAAAATTGTTAAGTTATCCTTGTGTTTTATATATGAATTTGCAATCATTGCAAAAACAATAGTCACTTATTAATAAAAAATAAAAATATTTATTTCTAAGAATGATTGATAAAGTAATATTGTCTGTGTTAAAGAAAATAATTTTATTTTATTTTTAATAAATCTGTCGGAATATCGTATAAATGGTACGATAATTTATTAAAAATGCAAAGGAAACTTAATAAGAATTTTTTTACACCGAAATATTACGTTGAGTTAAACGACAATTGTTCTGTCTGCTTTGATAGATGTGAATATTTTAATTTTTTTTACTTATAAATGGCTATTGTTTTTAGCCAAGGTTGCATAATCAATATACTCCTGCGAATAATATAATCATGATTCAATTTAACATTTTAATTTATTAAATACTGGTTTAACTATTCATGTTTGTGTACGTCAATGATCTCACAAGCTAACGGAAAAAAGTATTATATTTGAAGGTAAAAAATTCAGTGAAAGTGATATAGGTAAAACGATGTTGAATCAAAAGCAAAATGTTCATTGAGAAAGAAGGGTCAAATTTTCCCTTTTATTTATGGTAATCGTCAGTTGCTTACCTTACTTAATTGGAAGGATCTTTAGACCTACCGGTCGTAGCTGTCATATAGGGAGGAATCTATTATTTAATATTTTCTATTTATTATGTACACTGTGACACAAAAAAATAAGTAGCACGTCAAAATTTATTTATATCTGTCATTGATAAAAATTGATCGTTTCATTCAATAAAGTTGTAACGCTTTCCTGGCGTGGGTTATTTATTCTTATGTAGTGGAAAAATAATTATTATACGTAAGATTTTTTTGGGTGCAGATAATTTATGATGAACTTTTATTGTAAAATTATCATTATGTGTTTAAATAAACCAATAATAGTTTTAAAAAATTCAAAAAATCGGATTTTTTATTCACCTTCCAATTTTTATTTTTTTATTTTTCTGTTATTATGTTAAATGGAAGATACTACAAAAAAAATGTACAACCAATAAAAAGTTCCTTAAGGTTTCTTTTTTGTTGGTGGGGGTGAATTATGATGAAATTTTATTGTAATATTATTAAAATTAAAATAAACCAAAAAAAGTTTTGAAAAGTGTGGTAGCGTTTCACCCTTTCATCCAGTGATACTGGGTTCGAATCCCGGTCAGGCAAGGTATTTTTTTTATGCTAAAAATTTCCGTTTTCATATTCCCACCTACAAGATTCTTTGTAAGCTTTTGTGGTGAATTAATTCATGTCAAAAAAATTTAAAAAAATCATATTCTTAAATTTGATCGGCTTCCTAACCTCAATATTGCCCCCAAAATGTATTCCTTGGGTTCGCTTGCACTCCTGCTATATCTTGGATGACATTTAAAAAAATTCGTTTAAATAAAAAGATAGCTTTTCTCGATTTTTGGGGAAAGGGGAAAAGTTTGGGGCAGATTTTTTTTTAACCAACGCTGACATAAGCATGCCACTAATGTACTGAGCTTAATGTAAAGTTATGTTTTGTAAAATTCTAAGAAAATCTTCAGCAAAGTTTTACCAAAACGTTGCATCATATACACGATTTTTTAAAAATATTTCATCAAAATCGGTTCATCCAGTCAAGCTATTAAACTTCAAACACGCTAATACACGTACGTACGTACTAACATCACCCCACTCCCCACTTTTTTTGTTTTTTGGAGTCCTGGTCATGAAAGGTTGAGAAATACATAAAAGCCATATCTCATTTTTTGACTGATTACTATATTTTCTTTCTTGCATCAAAGCTCTAGAGCTTTGATGCTATGAAAGTAAAAGCTAATCTTGAAAAAGATGATTGTTTAAAAAAAAACCAAAATTTAAAAACGCTATTTTATCTTTACCAAAAATTTAATAATAAGCTCATTTGTTCCGTAATTGATCAGGCTAATAAGCGGATAGAATTTGTTTTCAGGAATTGCTAAAGTTTAAAGAGTGTAGATTCATGGCTCAAATTTCTGTTAGTCAGTCACGATCATTTTGAATACCCGCTGCTCTATGAGGATCTTAAATTATTAGTGAACTGGAAAAAGTACAGAATCGATGAACTTTCTGATTGATTTCCTTAAAAGTAGCTACGTAATATTTATATATTAAACTGAAAATTTGACCACGTTAATTTTTATCACTGGTAATATTTGTTTCATAAGCATTAGAAAATTGGGTAAAATCTTTTTAATTTCATGAGCCATTGGTCGGATCCAGTACAGTAGCCCTATAGTAGATGATGTAATCATAACGGTTGTTGGCGAACGAAAATAACTCGCCGGTCGATCCCGGAAAGAGAATTGTAAGTTTAAAGAATAAAAAAAAAATATTCCGTATCACGTTTACTAAGGAAAACAAGGAATGAAGTGATTCCGTTGCTTCATCATCGAGCCAACCCCACTAGAATGCAAATGATATTCAGTCTTAATAATAAACATCCTTACTCTAAGAGAAAGTAACTTGATTAGAACCCGTTTTATCTTGAATCTTAAAACACATTAATATTAATAAATAGTTTTTCCCTAGCATCAGAATATAATAATTTTGTTTGTAAAATAAATTTAAAGAAATTTATTTTATTTTTTTTATTAAAACCCGTTGATTTTTTCATTCTTTTTCAGTCATTAAATAAAATTAATTACTCTGTTGCTATCGCAATTTATTGGTAGATAATGAAACTATTATTTCGATTCCATGTTTATATATATTTACAAATATAATTTTTTAATAATTAACTAATTTTCTTATAAAAAAATTAATTAAAAACTGGATGTTTATCGGACCTCAGCATTATCTTTAATAATAAATGGATACATCTATACATACCATCTAATAATAACAATCTACTGTAGTATGATTAAATAAACCTTTTAAACTGTGTAGATAATTTTAATAAAAAAATTAATTTTTGGTGATATTGATTTGTTGGTATTGTAAACATCTGTACTAAAAAATTAAATCATTTTAAAAATTATTTTAATATAAGGTATAAACAGTTAACTATCGATTCAAATATTAAAAATAAAATTTAATCGATTCACATGAATTTAATATTGTCAATATAACTTTCTATTTTTATTTTTAATTCACAATAAAATTACTTTAACATTAAAACAGTTAAATTAAGTTTGTTAATTCGTAACAATAAATATAATTGTAATATTTATATTGAAGCAGGAATTTAAAGAATAGTGTGCTGAGAGAAAAATAGTAAAAATGTAAGAATCGTATAATAAACAAAACTGATGATTATGTAGATCATTATAAGGAAAATTAACACATATTTTCTAATTAAGAAAACATACCACTTTTAGAAATCAATACTGAGGAATTTAAATCGCATTTGAAAAATACACTTAATAAAAATGCAATTAAAAAAATAAATAAATTTTGTAATCATGAATAGCTTAGGAAAATAATAACTTTAATTTATTCTTTACGTTTTTAATATGTTAACAAAAGTATGGGATCTCTTAATAACCTTTTAACCTTCAAATATGGAAAAATGAAATGTACCAAATGATTCTACCTAAAATTATATATTTTTTTGGTATGAGACCACTGTAGGGCTGTAATGTAGACCACTTTTGAAACTAGTTAAGACAAATATTAAATAACCCGCGTTGTGGGTAGGATTATCGTAGCCCGAAGTTTTTTCATGCCTTTTAAAATGATTTGTCATAGCCCTACTCTTTCCATTTAAAATTTTACAGTTGCTTCCCTTGGGGTCTTAAATAGATCGTTTCGAGGTAGGAATATTTGCTAAATTTTATTTTTCTATGTGTAACTGTTGAAAAGTTATTTAAAGATTCCCATTCTTTGTTCACATTTTGTATATTCAAAACCAATGTATAGTGCCATACCAATTTTGTATAGTGCCAAAACCAATAGTTTCGTTACCTTTTAGTAGATTGAAATAGGAAATCCAACGTTCACCACCATACCAAATCTAGTGGTTTATGTCTTCCCAAGTCAGCTGATTTGGAAGTCGAGAGTTCCAGCGTTCAAGTCCTAGTAAAGTCAGTTATCTTTATTCGGATTTGAATACTAGATCGTGGATACGGTGTTCTTTGGTGGTTGGGTTTTAATTTACCACACATCTCAGGAATGATCGAACTGAGACTTTACAAAACTACACTTCATTCACACTCATGCATATCATCCTCATTCATCCTCTGAAGTAATATCTGAAAGTTAATTCCCGGAGGCTAAACAGGGGAAATAAAGAAGTTTGAAATAGAAGCAGAATATTAATTTTATCTAAACGATTGATATTGCAAACATCTGTACTAAAAAATTAAAAATTTTAATCTCATTTTATTTATTTTTTTATTAAAATATTTGTTCTGAACAAGTTAATATCTCTGTCAAAGTGTTTAATAGAAACCGCAAAAGTAAAAAAGAAGCACGAAATTTTAATAATTATTAATTAAATTTAAATAAGTAGATAATTTTTATTATTATTTATTGTGCCAATAGTAAAATTTTCATTAATTTGTTATTAACTCTTATACGGAATCTCCAGCATTCTTGTGTGCATTGAGTTGTATTATAATTACGATTGGAATTTGCTACCTTAGGCTAATAAATACTTGTAATGTTAGTCGATAAATTATTAATATAAAATTTTCTAAACATCAAAGATATTACAAATTTGCTAATTCGAGCATTTACTGGAAAAAATAATTTATTTAGTAGAGTAATTATTTTATCCAAATGAAAATCATTTCGAATTACAGTTTTATAAATATTCTATATATCAGAGTTTATAGCAAATGCGCAGTCAAATATTAGGGCTAAAACGATTTTTGGCTATTTAATATTCAACATTTTCTATAGCTATTCAACTTAGGTCACAAATCAGAAAATTTCATATATTTTTTTATCGTATATAGACTCTTAATGAGCTTAAGTTAGACACTTCTTATAGCTATAAGATAGCGGTATTTCAGAAGTTGCGAAAACAGTTTTCCAGTTTTTGTTTTAAAAAACAAGAGTTGTATCATGAGCGCAGGAAATTATTTTATAGTTTTCAATTTTCAACTTAAACAGGTCATTTACATAGAAAAGAAATAAAAAAGGAAAAAAAATACCGCCCCAATATGCAAACCGATGGAGGTTAAATTCATTTTACATGATAGACTTTATCTGAGAGCGGACCTCAAAATAACTTTTGAATAGATTGTTTTTGATCTTTACCGTAGAATAGATTGTTGCTTGTGTAGATCGTCTATGATTATCTTTGATACCGTACCTTTCAGTTTTACTTAATAGAAGCGAATCTATCAAAAGTCGATGAAAATTTCATTATTTTCATTCAAACTTTTTAGAATAGTTTTACTGGCCTAAATTAGTGTATCTTCTCCACGTTTTTATGTTGGATCCAAATTGAACGTCAGTTATATTACTTTTATTTAGAAATAACATCGATTTAATTCTTATCAGCTTTACCAGAAACTTAAAAAAAATCTATTCAGTTGGTCGGTTAAAAGTTTCATCACATGTTTGGGTCACAAAATTTTTAAACGGGTCTAATTTTAGACATCTTAAAACGGTATAGTTTAATGTTGTACGGTTCTTCATAATTCTGTTTTAGTTATTTCTGTCTAAATTAATTTAATAACAAAAGTAGATAGTAAATTAACTGAAATCATGCCTTGAAAAATAAACCCCACTCATTGTTGATTTTACGACATTTTGTTTTTCATGAGAATCATTAATATTCCTCTAGCAGAATAAAGTGTTAATTCATGTTAATAATAATACATTAATATACTATTTCGGTAATGAAAAAGAATCTCAAAATTATAAATAATCAGACATTTTGATTTAATATTTATTGTTACGGTGTACATATATACATATATATTTTTTTTAAACGATAAATATTTGACCGGCACACGTTTTGCTTTATCATAAAATCTAGATTTTGCGAAATCGGAGTCACGATGTTGATAGCCTTTGTAAACTTTTCGAGATACAGACAAACAAACAACCAATCAGTGTCGGTGTTTGTTTTACAAAGACGGATAGACTGTCTGACGAGGAACGGGTGACTGCAATAGATTTTCCCTTTGAGCCATGTATTATTGACTCGGTTAGCTTATTCTTCTTCCCCGTGATGTTACGATTCGCTTGGGAAATGCAGAATGCAACATTGTTCGTACAGGTATTTGTTTTTTTTTTTTTACTTTCTTCATTTACAACACTTTTATTACTTCTGCTGCTCTACTTTATCATATTCTAGTTATTTTTACTCGTCTTTATTTTTTTTCTTTTTCATGAAAATGTTATCTTTATAATAAATTTCAAGAATTAAAAAAATCGTAGTGTAAAGGTAAATAATGAAGTTCAGTATATTATAAATTTGTTCTTAATCTTGAAGTTTGTTTGTAGATATTATCTTTTCAATTACGTAACTCGTCTAGTCTTTGGTATTGATTTTTTCATATTTATAACAGCAGGATTGGTCTATGAAATATTAAAATAAATTACAAATAAGTCGTGTTTATAAAAATGTTATCTACCACAATACTTTTTTAAAATTTCAGCGATTTTTAGAAAGTATGATTTTGTTTATTTACCATTATGAATGATTATTCAATATATCTGCACCAAATCAATCATACACGGTAAATTAATTTTTTTTTCATATCTAGTTTTAAAAGCGGTTTACAGTAGATCTTGAACAACTGCTCAGTAGTAAAACACTAAAAAATGAAATTTAGCAAAAATTTTTTATAATTTTCATTTTGCATGAGACCAAAATACGTCGACTATCCTGGGACCAAAGGTTTAGTGGCGCTCAAAAAATGTTAAATGGAAAAGATAGTGTAGTAATATATATTTTTAAAGGGATTGAATTTTGACATTAAGGTATTTGGGCTTTTCTTTTTTGAACTTCCATACCAATTAGTCTTGAATGCACCGTATCCCTGCGCTTACATTTATTTCTACCGGAAGGCAATCCCGTTTCCGTTCGTAACTGAATATTTTTAAAACCTCTTTGTAAGTTCAAACATACAAATAACATCCATCCTTATGTCAAAAGTACGGAAGCATTTGTTATATTTCGTTTTTAAAACCATTATTTCAGTTCACAACAGACAACTATGAACAATAGACCTTATTGGATTTAATGAAGTGTAGAAGCTTTAATTATTGCTAATAATAATCTTCAGCAATTTATAAACTCTGTTTCTAGGGACAAAGGATATCACTCATTGATAATCATCAAGTAGGTAATTCCTTTCTATATCCGTATTTTTATGTTTCTATAATTTTTTTTAATATAATATGACCGATGAAAAATAAATACCAATCACAAATCAGCATCAGGTTAACTGTTTATTCGGCATGTCTTACTTAGCAAAATATTAAACAAAAAAATATTAACAGAAAAATCACCTCGGAGGCAGATTTTAGGCTTTGGATGGACTTAAATGTGAAGTATCAAGCGCGTGGCTGCTCAGAAACATTAGAAATGGCGGGTGACGTCAGGAATGGAAAAGAACCATGCGTTAGGCTGCAGCAGCATCGGCTTAGAAACAGAAATTTTCCATCCATATTTCTTCACTCCTTCATTCGTGTCTAAAGAAAAGATTACAGTCGCCATTTTGAAAGGAGAATTTTGTAAAAAATCATTTCTTATATCTTGTTCTGCCTAATAGCAAGTATCATCTAGTTGCAAAATTTCGTAACCACGCGTTTCGTCGTAATTGGATTATGAACATCATAAAAAAATAAAGGAAAAATGTAAATAGTGCTAAAAGGCCGAATAAATTCGGTTAGTTTTTTTATTTGTGTTATGTATGCATTATGCATGATGCGTAATCCATCAGCATTCGATTTTCATCGTATTAAAATTGCTTCTAAATTTTATGAAGAGTGTAGTATAAATGTAATACATCATCAATAATTATATTCCTATCAATATATATATATATAAATTTTTCTTTTTTTCTTTTTCTGTTTAACCTCCGGAAGCACCGTCTGGTATTACTTCAGAAGATGCATGAGGATGATATGTATGAGTGTAAATGAAGTGTAGTCTTGTACAGTCTCAGGTCGACCATTTCTGAGATGTGTGGTTAATTGAAACTTAACCACCAAAGAACATTGGTATCTACGATCCTAGTGTTCAAAGCCGTATAAAAGTAACTGCCTTTACTAGGATTTGAACCTTAGAACTATCGACTTCGAAAAGCTGATTTGGGAAGACGCGTTCACAACTAGACCAAGTCAGTGGGTTGTCAACACATTACGTGGACCTATATCCTTGTATTTTATAAATTTTTACCTAGAAAGACCCGACAAGTAATGTAAATAAATGTAATCACATATCGTACTGATTTTAAGCAGTATTTATCATACAGAGTATAACTTTCGGTTCAAATAATGTACAAAAGCATTAATCATTTTTTTATAATTAATTTCCAGAAACTTTTAGTATGTTATATTACTTACGGAGAAAAAATTCGGGTGAAGTCTTTCAGGAGCCTAACTCGAACCTTTCTGATGGAATATTCTGTATAGTTAGCTACCAGATTTGACTTGTTTTTTACTTCTTTGCACGAAGTAAAGAAAGTATTGTGATCCCGAAAAATCGGTTTTCCAATTTCAATCGAAATATCCATTATGATCCCTGAATCGGTTTTGACTAGTTTCGGAGTGACGTCTGTACGTACGTATGTATCTCGCATAACTCAAAAACGATTAGCCATAGGATATTGAAAGTTTGGATTTAGGACTGTTGTAACATCTAGTTGTGCAACACCACTTTTGATTGCAATCGACTCGAAAAAAATATCCAAAAATGCCCAAAATAAAAAAAATAATAAAAAGACTTTTTCTTAACTGTCGTAATAAGCTCTCATTGAGAGATTCTCTATGATCTATATTAAGTGGTACTTATTTTCATTGGTTCCAGAGTTATAGACAATTAAAATTTTAATTAATGAAATATTTGGATCTTACAAGGCAAGTTGGTTCGAATCAGACATCTCTTTTTTTACTTTTCTTTTTTTAATTTAAATATATTGATTTATTAATAATTATTAATCTCTGATTGCAAAAATCTTTACGATTAATAATAATTCAATAATAGCAATAAAAAAATTATCAGAAGTTATTAATGAAATAAAAGGTTATATACTTTTCATTTTATAAAAAACATGTGTATATGTAATTTAATAAGCGTACAAGGAAGTCATGTGATGCCCACATTTAATGTTACTATTTAATATTTTTAATTTTCTTCAATGAGAAGATATTAATTAATAAAGATTCTGCACCGAGCTCTGGATGGCATAGTGTTTTAAAAAATATATTTTAAACTGATAAAAATACATTTTTTAAAATGATTTATAAAGTTATTTATATTTATAAAATATATTTTAAAGAAATCAGTAAGGTGAATTTCTGGTAAGAAGATATTAACGTATAGAAATATTAAGATCTTAGCTTCTTTTATTTTCATTTATTATTGTCGTAAAAATTTCTTAAACTGAATAATTGTGGTGTGTATTTCACGTTACGGTACATTATTTAATAGAAAATCTTAAACTTTGTCGGATCCGTCTTTTGAGAGACACAATACCAAGAATATGGAATGACCGAAGAAACGATTTCCAATAAAGTGCTTTTAAAGCTTTACATCGACTAGGAGCGGTGTACACTGAGTATCAAAGCTCGTCTCTGAAATTTTAAAAGTAGAAAATAAAGCTAAGCATTTTTAGGTTAAAGTTAAAGTTTGTAGAAATATCTTTTTATGATTTCCTTCTTTATATGGTTTTGTACAGAAATTGTACTGTGTAAAATCACTCTGCTTCATTTTATCATTAAAATGTAATAAATAAAATTATTTTCTTAATAAGTGTTTTAATTGAATTACGATCTAAGGGTTGATTAATATTAGTAACAGTAAATCAGGTGAAATAAATGTTAACTCATTTAATATTTATATAAACATGGCGTTGAATTATATTAAGCCCCACATAACTTGCCGGTTGACTTTTCCGAAAAAAAAATTGTCCACAGCATTTAACTACACCATAAGATTATTATAAAACTATATTTGAGTTTCGTTTTCCAATAATTTTTCATTATTGATGAAAATAGGGAGGAGAAAAAACACATGTTTCTAAGACATTTTCGGAAAGATAAAAATTTTAGACAGGAATAAAAAAATAACTGACGACAGAAATATTCTAACACGTTGTTCATTTAATCATTTATCACTGTTTAGTACCAGTTCGATCAAACAATATTTAAATTTAATTAATTAAATTTAGATTCTTTAATTAACAAATGATTTACTGTGCTCGTTACATAACAATATATTACATTGTTCACGTAAGTGATGAGTAGGTGTACTATTCCACGGAAAAAAAAAAAACTGGCTAAACAATTTCCTAATGTATCAGGGAATCCGTGGAAAACCTTGATCAAACAGAATCACAAAATACTCTTATCGATTATAAAATAAAAACATAATGATTTTTCGATTGGATACCATTCCTTAAGCTAGCATTTTAGAGTGAAAGAATTGCGAAATTTTAGCGTGTGTAAAATTGGATTCGAACTCGGAACATTTTTTATGAAAGAGAGATTCCTCCACAGAATTCAGCGTTATTTAAAATATCGCTGTAATAAAATAAGTAACATCTTTAAACACTTGTAATTATGGATTATTTTCCATAATTTTTACTTTCGTGGATGTACAGTTATAATCTTAGCATGAAGAATTCCGGAAGGATGTATTTCTTTTTTTTTCAATACGTACGTACGTATGAATGCGTTGGACAGTTCTTTTTTTTTTGTACATCCATACTGGGCTTACCGATTTGGATGAAATTTGACACCATTGTACACCAATGGTCAGAATCAAATTTGGCGCAATGGTGCCAAATGGACGGTTTCATTTTGGAGGTGGGTGGATAGTAAATCTTATATTTTTGCCTTTTTTTTTTCATTAATCGTTTAGTTAAATATCATCAAACTGGATAAACTGCATTACAACGGCGAATAGGACGGTTTCGGGGGAGACGGTACGAATACTGGTAGGACTACCTCCAGTGAGATTATTGATTGAGGAACGAAACCAGAGACGTAGAGGACTGGTACCAGGAGAAGCCAGGTAGCAGCTTACAGCGGCCTGGTAAGAATAGTGGGACAGATCGGAGAAAAAGAGATGGACCTGGAGACTCATCAAACGGATTGAATCGTGGTATAGCAGAAGGCATGGGGAGCTGAATTACTACCTTACAAAGCTCCTCACTGGCCACGGCGATTTTGGAGCTTACCTGCACAGATTCCGCCTATGTGCAGACCCTGGGTGTCTACTGCGGGGAAGTAGATACCCCAGAGCACACCTTCTTCGACTGTGGAAAGTGGGTATCGCTACGGAGAGACCACGGAGTCTTTCAACTGACACCGGACAATATGCTGGAGTATATGCTTAGGAGAGATAGAGAGTGGCTTGCAATAGCATAACTAGCCACAAAGATTCTGATAGAAGGAGCAGGGTGGACACCTGAACAAACAAATAGTGACGAGAAACGGGATGCAACAATGTCTAGGGTGCCATGGCTAACTCAGCTCAAATGAGGAGGCGAGGCTTCCCGATAATAACATGTGGACCGTTCAGCAGAACCCAGAAGACCAGCGAAAACCTCAGGAAGTGAGGTGTAGGATACCGGGCTGGAGAGCGAAGGAAGGACAGACAGCCCTTTGCAGAGCTGGCGTTCGTTCGTGCTTGCATGGATGGGCGACAGTAATGATGCACGGGGACTCTGAACACACTGAGCTCGAAGGCACCTCCAGGGACTGACTAATGCTTAAATGCGGTTTCCGGCCTCGGTTGGTGGGGGTCGGTGGCAGGTGAGGTGGAGGTTTAGTCGGTAGCTAAATCCGTCAGGGGTGGTGGGGGCGATCACCAAGTGTCCTATAACTCAAAATTTTATTATAAGAGTAAATAAGTTTTTACAAAATTTTTTACTTGTATACGTATAAACGCGTTTTACTTATGTACGGTACGTATTTTTTACTTGTGTAAGTATTTTAATGTTCACTTAAATTTCCTTCTAAATAGTAGTCTGTCAGGAGGAAACCATCTGTGACGAAACATGCATTAATTTGCCGGCTTTTTCATACCAATATTTATGCATGTGATAATTTTCTTTACGTTTGTTATAAACTGGTAACGTATGTACCGATAAAAATATTATTCTCTACAAAACGATGTTATTTATGTAAAATTCGAACTTTCATTTATATTTCCAGTATTTTTTTAAATGATCTAATGTACTAAAAAAAAAGCCAAAAACTGACTTTATAAACATTTTGATTGTCAGGTAGAACCAAATATGGTTGTATAATAAATGATTTTATTGAGCATTAGGTTTACTCTTCTAAACATGCTGAAAATTATTATTTTTCAAACAAAAAATCTACTATTCATAAAATAAATGAGTTATATAAAAGTAAATTTTACTTTGCTGAATGCATTTTGCTAGAATATGCTATCTGATTTTTATCTAAACAAAAACGCCACACCTTATAAATTATATAAATTAAGTGAACAATTAATTGTGTTCATTAAGAAAAATGTCCAGTCTTTTATCTGTCATTATATTAAATAATAATTTGTATTTTTAACTTAAATTATATATTTCTTTTATTGTCTTTGTTCGTTTTAAGTCTTTAAATTACTCCACTAAAACCGAAAGAAGAGAATTTTTTATTCATTAAATTATACGTTAATTATTCGTTTAAAATATAGAATTTTAGTAATAATGCAATAGAATATGAATTCGTTCAAGTGATAATTATAGATTAAGAAAGGTTAGACTATGTAAACTCTTTTTAAGTGTATTCACTCGTATATAAGTTATGGTTATACTTTATACGAAACTTTGTTTCTAACTTTATTTTATTGTGTCAGAAGCAAAGAAGAGAATTAAGAAGTAAAATAAGATGAAGTGGTAAAAGAAGGGGGTTGTGGACACTAGAAAAGTTTGCATTAATATTTTGTTAGACTACACTACTGTGACGTCATTGCTGTGTCTGTATAAAGAAAAGGTTGAATGATTTGATATCATTCGCTCGGTTGAAAGTTTTCTTTAACTGTACTTACAGACTGACTTCGTAGTTGGGGATGGGTTCTTAAAAGCTTATAAAGAATGCGAGGAAGCTGCTTTAACCTTTAAATATCCTTAAAAGTAAGAAATGCATTTTGTTTATTCTTATCTAATACAAGTGCGTTTTATTTTTCTGTTTCTTGCTTCTTATTAAATTATTGCTGTAAATTAATATTTGTCTAACGAAAAAATAAATAAGAATATATTTCGGTTTATTTTAAGATTGATATTTTTGGTTTTAAATAGTATATTTCGTCCATTTCTTCTGTGGACTTTACCTTAAATTTTCACTCGAGTTCTTCAAGACGTACGGATGGATCCTTTCTTCTTTGGCTAATTTTTTTTTTTTTTAATTTTCTGAATAATTTTATATTGCAGTCAGACAGTTTGTAATGTAAGGGGTGAGTCATTGAATCGGAGATTATAAATATAGTTCACCCCCAACTCCGTAAAATTTGGGTGTATTCAGTACCATTCGGTAACAACACATTCTTCTTTCTGTAGTGTTTAGTTTTAACGAACTGTAGAACGGGCAAACGACGTTCATTTTCGATTAAAAACAAATGGTGAATGGTTTTACAGCTGCACGAGTGTCTCGAAGTCACTTTTAATTACCGGCGGATGATGTTGGCTATCACCCTACGCCATAAAAGTCTTAAGAGCAGGATGTTGAAAAAACTAATTAACCCTTGAACCAAAAGCATCCTTATTAATAAAGAATGTGCTTACAGCTGAAAACACGTCGTAAGTACTAAGAAGCCCAAAACGGTCTATTACCGTTTGGTTTCACTCGGCTTCTCGAACACCAGTATTCGAAGTATTCTTCATGTGAATTTACGAGTGCACCCATATAAAATTAAAATAGTGCAGGTAAATGTCGACAACATAGTTAATCGCTTGTTTTTTACCGCTGATTTTTTAATCTTGTAAATGTTAATGAAGACGTCATTCACAATACTTTCAACAAAAATTCCGGTATGATGTAACAAACGATCCTTATGATATACATCGAGAACCGTTGCATTGTACCAAATTCAACGTAGTGTTCTATAACATCCTTTAGAAAAATCGGTCGATATTTCGTGTGGTCGTAATGGGAATACTGTTACCATCACGTTAGAACAATATTTCCGAACGGTTCAAGAATGTTTCCATCCTGAAATGTAACAAAGGAAGCTGAAATCAATCCAGACATGTCGTTTTATGAGGATGGAACGACCAATCATATAGCTAGGCGAACAATAAACAGTTGTTTTCAGAATACGCTATTTTCAGACAGGATATTCTTTGTCAAGTGAAAATTCTTAGTATGCGATTTTATCTTAAAGACTTTTATTAGGAACAAGTTATTTAGTCACCCAACTCTGAAAAAACTAACGTTGAATTCAAAAGGAAAATAATTGTCACGAAGTTAAGTTACTTACTTGCCACGTTTCCTGCGGGTATGTTACAATGTGTGATGTAAAACATAGAAACTCGATTTTTCAGTATGTGTGAATCAAATTGTGGCCATCTTCGGGATGTATTGTTCAGAAAGTAGAATGTTTTCATGTAAAGTTAAATACTATTGTGTATAAAAATTTTATACCGTTTTTTTTTTTAATATCATTTATTACAGTAAAAAAGAATGAAAGTTAATCGTTTATTTTTCCTTTTTTTGCTTTTGATAATTAATGATGAATTACCGTTTTGACGATTACCGTTAGGCTCTGAAAATAAACTTTTTAGTTATTGAGGATTAAATTTCAATTTTCTTTTTTGTGTAGTGCAGTTAATCTATTTGATGATCGTATTAGTTTGCAAAGCCGACTGCTTGGTGATAAGTTGTTTATATGAAATGATGACACTAGTATATTACCCTCTCATGTTACGTGCTGTATTTTATATATACTTCTACTAAACCCATAACTATTTTCGTGTAACTCGACACAGTTATTTCGATAGAGGAGAAAGTACTTTATTAAATTACCGTTGAAATTTTTATTAAATGACCTGCCCATTTAAAAGATATTACGACCAATTTATGGTCGTAATTAAAATGTATTTATTTTATAAAAACAACAATACCATTCCTTTCGATGAATTTTTAAATTATACAATTGAAATTTAATTTAAAATACTGAATTTTTGTTCGTTTCCATTTAATGCGTGCAATAATATGTGCTCAAATAAATTTTACTGACGCTTACTGAATTATTTATTATTTTATTATTGTATTTGTATTTTGTATTGTTAATATGCAATTTAAAAACTATAAAAAATTTTAATTTTTAAATAATTAGTTGTGCATTTATTATTCAGGTTTTTCAATGATTTCCTTTTATCCACCATCCAGCCTAATGTTAGGGTAAGTTATTTTACACGCGCACTAGCAAATTCCTGACACGATGTATGTAATGAATTATCATTTCCCAATCAGAATAATATATATATATATATATATATATATATATATGTAATAGCTAGTAAACATATTAGTTTAGAATTAAATCGTCATTAGATTATAAAACAAATTATCCTAATGATTATGGTAGGGTATGGTGTAAAATAACAATTAAGATATAACCTAATCGTGTAAATGTAATAAAAGATGACTGTACCAGTTATGATTATGTCTTTAGTAAGCTGTAAACAAGACGACGGTAGCGCTATCCTTTAGATATACACTACAGTTTGTTCCCTTGTACCAATGGAACTATTTTTTAAAAACAGTTTTAAAAATGGATATACAATAACGAAATATTTCCTTGAGCGTTTGCTTATTACCCATTTTATTAAATAAAATAGAAAAAAAAAGTTGGGAAATAATATATTTTCAACTTTTGAGGCATTACTTTACAGTTTTAAAGGTAATAATTATTACTTTTAACCTACTGTAAATAATTAGTAAAGCTTAGTTAATTTTAATTGTACGATTAATATTTTATAATAATAAACGCTTTTAGTAAATCTATAACTCACGTTTATGGTACTTTTTTTATGAAAATATATGAAGAAAGTTGGAAGATGAGTCTCTTGAGCGAATTTGCGTTTGAATTATTTTATCTCTTAAATGAAATTTTGTTGCTCTTGGGAGAGGGTTATTTTAATGAACAATAATTTTACTGTTTATTTAAAATCATGCACTTAAACGGGAACATGGAGTAAAATAAATTATTCTGCTGTAGGCTTATGTGTTAGAACTCTACTTAATTAAAGTTAATTAAACTTTTTTATTAATTGTTATTTTAATCTCAGGTTACATCTTATTAAAGTAAATTTATTTAGTTATATAACGGGAGTTTTTTTTTTGTAATAATTTATGTCTATATTATCCAAATGTATTCACCGAAATGTTTTATTTGCTTTTACCAAAATTTTGTAAGTATTTAGTCAGTATTATCATCATAAAGAACTATGAATGTTATAATGGAACATACCTTTATAAAAAAAAAAAAAAAAAAAAAACATTATAAAGATTTAAGTCCCTTTAGTTCAAAAAAGATTCGTGAAAATATTGTATATTATTTTAATTAAAAGTAATATATACAGTGCGATCATTTTCATACTGTTCACTGAAATTCCGCTAGAGACTATAATACAGAGATACTCACATTTCATTTGATTCATGGAATGTAATTATGCACAACTGGTATTATCTTATAGGAACTGTTGGAAATGTCCACCATTTTCCTGAAGGCAGGTCCCCAGACCCTTCACATGATATTTTTTGACACCCTTCGTAGGACATCAGGGCTAATGAAATTCATCTCTTACTCTTACTGTTCGTTACTCAGTGTCAGTTTACTCAAGACAAATGATGTGCGCGATAAAATCATCTCATTGTGTATATACACACACACACACACACACACACACACACATTTATATATTTATGTATTGTGTATATACGATGGCGGTCCAGAAAGTAACTTACGTTTGTGCCTAGCATGTAGATGGGTGGGGATAGAGTTGCTATCATGGCGTACAAACGTCTCTTCACTGAGTACGCATCAAGCTGTGGTAGCGTGTGGACTGTGATTTTTCTACTTTGTTCGTTATGAATTATTGAAATGTGAGCTTCAATAGAAAATCTCGGAGTTATGAGGTGCGTTCAGTGATTAGGTTTTTACTGGCAAAAAACGTCAGACCGATTGAAATTTTTCAGCAACTTTGTGAGGTGTGCGGAGATGGAATAATGAGTGAAGGTTGAATGAGGCAGTGGTGGATTCAGTTTAAAAATGGCCGTACCAGTGTTCGTAATGAGGACCGCAGTGGTTGGCCTAGCCTCCGAATCGAAAATCGACGATAAAATTCGTGAAAATTGCTGCCTTACGATTACGGAACTCTTTCTTCATTTCCCCTAAATTTCACGAAGTTTACTGCATGAAATTGTATCGGGGAATCTTGGTTATCACAAGTTTTGTGCAAGATGGGTGCTAAAAATCTAAGGCGGCAGATTTCTACAGAGAAGAAATTGAAAAGCTTGTGCATCATTACGATGCCTCAAAAATGGCGACTATGTAGAAAAATACTTTAAGATTGTCCCTTTCAAATGTATATAATACAATTTTTTCTTTTGTTTGTTTGGTTTTTTATTTCAAAAAGAAGTTACTCTTTGGACAGTTTATACATATATATATATGTATAAACAATTTTTAAAAATTTAATTTTATATTAATAGATTTCTGAAGAGATAAGATATAAAAAAAGTATTTATCGCCTATTAATATTTCTCTTTCGTTTACAAAAACTTTTAAAAATGAGATAAATCTAACTGCCTAGTGGACAAGTTCACAGTCTCATAAGAAAGAACAAACTTCAATATTGAAAATCGATCCATGATACAGAATTAAACGATTTAATAGAAACAAAATATTTACTAATTCGTACTAAAAAAAATTCAATAAAATTTACCTGTGTCCTTTTTATTGAGGTTAAAAGTTTATTAAAATAAAATGAATAAAAAATATTAAAGAAGGAAGGTCAGCCAAAATGAAACGCTTCACTATTTCCGATTAATTAATACACGCAGAAAAGTTTAGCAATAAATATTGTCTGGAAATAGACCCCCCTAAGGTACTCATGAAATGTGCATAAAAATCGACACCATTTGTGTAACTTTTTCGATATCGTTCAATTAAAATCAAGATAATTTGAAATTATTTTGGGAGGAGATACCTTTTTGGAAAAAAAATTATTTCACTTATTAATTATGTTGAAAAAGGCCATTATTTAATTAGGGCCTTTATTTAATTTCTTAAAGGTTACGAGTGTAACTAAATATTACTAAAATTCTAGTGTTTCATTTAATAGTTATTTTTAATTTATTTCCACTTAAGAAGACTTGGGAGATATGAAAGCATTATTTTAAGAATGTTATTCCTTCGGTTGAAACCACTCGGGCGTAAAGGCATTTCTTTTCTTTTTCTCTTTTTTTTATGGCGATGGCGTGGGTAAACTTGCAAGAAGACAATTTGACATGGGTCAAGCCGATGGGGCCTAGAGATGTGAGATAGTTTGAAAGCCATATTTTAAATGACAACTGCTGAACCTCTCTCGACAGTCGACTAAAGAGAGAAACTGTAGTAATACATGTACGTATGTCCTATATTTTCAACGTTAGAACGAGCGATTTTTCTTATAAAAATGTCTTTTTTATCTGCTTATTCTCTTTTTGTACTATAAAAAACTTGGTAGAATTTTTTCTTAGCATCTTCATTTTATCGTTCCTTTTAGTTCTTTTACTTTAATCAAATACGAGTAATATTGCTGAGTGAAGATACTTAAGTTCTGATTCTTATTATTTCCTACACTTCCTAACGCCCTGCTATTTGTTTCCTTTTATAAATTTATTATTTCTCTATTTTAATATGGTGTTAAATAAATCGATATATATATATATATAATAAGAAGTAATATTTTGTTTCTATTAAATCGTTTAATTTTGTATCATGGATCGATTTTCAATATTGAAGTTTGTTCTTTCTTATGAGACTGTGAACTTGTCCACTAGGCAGTTAGATTTATCTCATTTTTAAAAGTTTTTGTAAACGAGAGAGAAATATTAATAGACGATAAATACTTTATATATATATATATATATATATATATATATATATATATATATATATATATATATATATATATATATATATTTATTTATTTATTTATTTAAGTTTTAATCTATTATACTGGGCGATTCGAAAAGGACTTCACAATTTGAAAAGCATATAACATTTTTTTTAGATAACTTACAGATTCTGTTGAAGTCTTATTTCATAGCAAAATACATCAAATTTTTACTCACGTAGTTCATTAGAACCGAATTCGGCCACCAGCGCTGTTAAAAATATATAGTTTACTGTGCGGAACGTGGTCGCTATGTGTGTTAGTTTCACGATTTGCAGTCAATGGTTTTTGTAACCTGAGCAAACAAAGACTGTATGGGCCATCCTACCAGGAAGCAACCGTAAATTTTATCGTTTATCTGGACATGGTTCAGTATTTTCTAATTCCTCAGATAGATGATGATGATGACCAGAATGGACGGCATTGCTATCAGCAAAACGGGGTACCACCTCACTAACGCTAGAAGTCATAGATCTTTTTTAATACTCGATTCTCAGTTCAATGGATTGGTCGTGAAAGTCCAGTTGCAAGGCCACCTCGCTCCGCAGATTTGACCCCGCTAAATTTTACGGGACTGTTTTTAATATTATATGATTTGAACTTTAATAAATTTTTTCTACTCATAGTACAGTTTGTACGATATGTACAGATACGAGCCAAAACTATCACCCACCGTAGGAGTTATTGTAGAGCCTTCTTTTGGTAGTTGACATTCATACTGTCAAAAAATGGGAAACGGATGATATATTTATAAAGAACAAGAGTTGTATATTAATGGTCATAAATCGGTCATTTTGCATTGACTCTAATATGTTAAGTAAAAAATTATTATTTTTTTAAATATGTAAAAACCATTTATTAACAAGCTGTTTTCTGATTAAATTTCTACTCTCGATCACTCTACTCATTACTTCGTTCTTTTGTTGTATTTCCTCATTTAATCTTCTCCAGTTTTCTTCATGCCGTAATTTCAAATCCTTAGAACCTGTTTTTTTCCTTTTTATTAGCGTCTATGGATTTGAGTAAACATTATATATTTTGTGAGGTGATATTTTAAAAAATCTTCATCAAACTTCTTCCTTTACCTGCATAATAATTGTTTTTTTCAATTTTATGTTTCCTTGCTTATTAAGATTCTTGTTTTTATTTTTTCAACCATCGGTTAAAATGAGAACTACGTGTAATATATTTAAACTTCAAACTACTGTTAAAATTCGTGTATTTAGTAATATTATTTATTTATTTTATTTTCCTTATGTGTACGTTGCAATCTGTTCAACTGGTGAACAATACCTTCCTAACAATACCCTTACAATACCCTTACTAACCAATGTGATGAGGATGTTATGAATGACATGCGAATGAAGTCATGTACAGACTTAGGCCGACCATTCTTGAAACGTATGGTTAATTGGATCCCAACCGCCAAAGAATTCCGGTATCCACTGTCTTAATAAAATTAAAAGTCAAGTTTATTAATAGAAAATGTTACTGTTTAATTGATACGATTATTTTTTTTGCAGGTGTGTTGCTTATTGATAATTTTCTTCTGCTTGTAAGTAAAAATATTTTTTGTAGTTAATTTTTGAGTTAAATATTAATTAAGATATCTTGGATTAAAAAACTGACGAATTACATTAAAATATTATTTTATGTAATATCTTTTATTTTAATATTTGATAGATATTAAAATAAAAAATAAATTAATCTATTAAGAAATTAATTTTGTCTAAATTATAAACATCTATTTAATTAATTAGTTTATGTTTAGCGATAAGAATCATCACTCTGTTATAATGAATGCGATAAAAATTATAGAGATAGTGCTACCACGATTTTACGTTAATGGATTCATTAAAACTTTTAAGCTAATGGAACGGTTAAGACCGCTACATTTATAAAACTACAGATTATAACGTTTTAAAATAATTTACAGATGTTATCTGTAAAATTATACCTTCCCTAATTTAAGCAATAGTTCTTATTTTAATTTATTAATAAGTATTATTATCACGGGTTGTTTATTTTATTATTATTATTATTTGGTACATTTTTCCAGATATTAACTTTTTGTTATTAGATTCTACAGAAATGAAGGATTATAAATGAGTGGATAAAATATGAGTATGTATATTTATTGAAATGAATCGAGTAATGTTGTGTACTTTTAAACTTATTTGATTTTTCTATTAAATTTCAAAATGGTATTTTATAGAAATTTCCCATCTAGATTTAGAATTTTTCCGCTTCTGACTTATCTACTAATTAGCTATTTGTATAAAAGGAATGTAATTATTTTGCAAAGAAAAATTTATATCACCTGACCTAATTCGGTTATCTATGTTACATCGTATGAAAAGTTGGGTATTTATTTGTATATATATATATATATATATATATATACACACACACACACACATTTTGCTTAGAATAAATTTTCAAAAGCTAAGTTAGAGGTGCGAGAATGACTAGAATTTGATGAGCTCACTCTGAAATAGGCCACGTAAAACTGTCCATGAGAGAAGCAATCTTCTCCAAAGAGAATTCCCGCCACTTTTACAGCCTACCTCCTAAGAAATGTTGATAGGATGGTCATAGTGTAACACAGCTTTAGGAGAAACTGAAGTCTTTTTGACGCAAAATATTCTGATGGTATAAGAGTTATTCACGGAATAAACACTGACTCTTTCAACTGTAGCCTTCTTCAGGCTATCGTTGGTTAGCACTAAAGACCGGAGTCGTTTCCTAGAATACAGTTATTCATATTGTTTAGATATAGATTTTCTAAACAGAATTTTTGTCCGCCTCCTTGTCCCTCAAATTGGATTTTTGAAAAAAAGGTTAAACATGACCCTTTTTGTTTAAAATAAAAGTATATTCCAATTTTCACGACTGTGACACGTTCGGCTTTATACAGTTTTATGAAAACGTTTTCCCCCTTTGCCTTCCCTAAATTGAATTTTTGAAAAAAAATTGAACCACAATAATGTTACTTTCAAAAAAGTGTTTAAGTAACCAATTTTCACTACTTCGGTTCCTGAGGTATAGAATTTTCATTAAAAAATTTGCTCTTCTCCTTTTCACCACCTTATAAGAGGAGTTTTCCAAAATATTCCTTAACAAATGCCTGCTCTATAAAAACGATCTACTTCATAAAATTTATCTACCTACAATGAGCAGTTTGTACTGTACGTTGATGAGTCAGTCAGGACAGTTTTTTATATACAAGAATAAAATTAAAACAACAAAAAATCGAAAATTAAAAAAATGAAGAGTAATTTTCAATAAAATAATTGTTTAAAAATGATAGTACTCGGTGTTGTACAAATTAATTCAAATTTAGATAATTTCTGTGATGTATGTGTTCATAATTCGTAATTATCAGCTAATTCGTAGGTTTAGCAGCCAGATGCCCCTGATATAAATCTTTTAAGTTTTTTGTTACGGTAACATATGAAGACATTTGTGTATGCTTAGAGTTCCGATAATAAAAACGAACTTTTAGAGTCATATTTGTCGCTTAAGAATAGTTTAGTTTTGTTAAAAAATTATTTTGATAGCAGAAGTATTAGGCGTATGTTTTTACTAATCACTTGTACGAGTGTAAGATTTACAGAATCGCTTGTTGTGTTTAGTTTATAATCAAAACGATTTTTAAAAAATATTTGGGTTTTATTGACTTGAATTATATTAATTTCCTTAGATTCTTTACAATTTTTTTCTTTTAGATTTATTTGGTTATTGGTAATTTAAACACAGTAGATTTATGCTAAACCTAAAAAAGCGTGCTTTTCACACCATTTTTTTTTTATTTTACAACAATTTTCTTGGTAAGTACTGGAGATGACACTTGTGAGAAAAATCTTTTTTATTTTTATATATAATTGAGAACATCCATGTGTATTTGTACCGATTTTGCTTAAGTTTTAGGCACCATTAGTTTTATCTGAATTCGTGGTCGTTTAGCCACTGTTTGAGACTTGCATGTAAGAGAAAGAAATATTTTTTGTATAGAGAATTTTGTCGCGGAGTAAATTCCATTCTGTTATAAAAATCCATGGAATGTTTTAATGATTAACATCCGTGAAATTTGTAATATTAACAATTTTTCATTTAACAGGGGTTCTTTGAATATATCCAGGATTTTATAGAAAGCTTTGTTGTTGCCAATTTTTCACACATAATAGAGTGACGTAATTCGATATTTTGGTCTAATAAGAATACAACGTTTTTATCTTTTTTACTAACAACGATTTTATAATATCCTTGATATTATTTATTTTATTACTAACTAGCCAGTTGGTGTAGTAGTTCTAGGTTAACTATTTCCGGATTCATTGTGTGTAGTCAGGATTCATTTATTTCATTTTTGCTGTTAATTATGTTTACAAGAATGTCCGAGGTCATCTTAGTAAAATATTTAAATCGAATTCATGGTTTATTTGGCACTTTTTGTTTTTGTATTCTTATTCATTTAAACATTTTGTATTTATTTTTTACCCTTTTCTAAAAAAATGAATAAATTTTGAAGTGTTATAAAAATGTTGGTGTTAGTATTTATTCTCTTTTATTTTTATTATTTGGTTAGTAATGTTCAATATCTAGAATATGTGAATTATTATTTGTTTTGATTGGAACTAATTTTAATTATGAAAATTAACTAAAATATATATATTTTTATTCATAATAAAAAAAAATAAATTAAAATTTAACATAATCGAAAAATAACTTAAGCCTAAATAAGGTAGATTAAAGTAGAAGTTGACAAATAAAAGTAGACAGGTAATTTTTCAAGAGTGTTTTCCTATAACTGGGAAAAACTGTTATTTCAGTGGAGTTTCATAGTCTAGAAATATAAACACTTCAAATTGAATTGAAAACGGAAATAAGCAATAACCCGTAATAGGAAGTCGGAAAATAACGGGAGGAACGGGATCTAGGGGGTGAACGGGTATGAGTAAACGGGAGACTGGTGAGGGAGAAATATAATAATGATATATGAAGACAGATGGGCATCGTAATATCTGCCAGGTTTCCCTGATGAGACATCATTACAGCTCGTTTTGTATAGACCGTCAATTAATCTAGACCGATTTCACGATCGGGATTTAATTCCGTCAATATTTATTTCTTTGTGTATTTTTCCAGTCTTTTCGTTAATTTTTCATTTATGTCTGAGTTTTATCGGTTATATTAATTTTAAAATTCATTCTCAGTTGAATAAAAATTAAGTATCCAAATTATTTGCTCGTGAAGCCTAGACTAAATGGAATGGATAAAGTTATCTTTGCAGGCCGTATCCTAATTTTGACATGATCGATTCTTCTTGTATTTATATCCATCTTCTTTTCGCTTCCAAGTATTATTTACTTGTTTTTTCCAAAGTATGTCTTTTGAAACTTGTCGTTTTTTTCTGTACTCCATGTTTCGGTCTGATGACGTGATCAACAGCAGTTAAAAAAAAGTAAAACCTTCCTAGTTTTTAAATCTGTTATCCTTAGATAACAGGTACACTAGTACTGATTGTAAATTTTTTAATTAAATTTTTCATTTTGATTTCTGACATTTTTTTTGTTGTTTAAGTATGCTTAGATTTCTAGTTAGCCCCACTATGCTGGTCTGGTGGTTAACTCGTCGTCGCAAATCGGTTGTTAAACGGCTGACTTTCGAAGTCGAATTTTCTAAGGTTCAAATCCTAATCCTAAAATTAATTGCTTTTTATACGGATTTGAACACCAGACAGTGGATACCGATGTATTTTACTGGTTGGGGTTCAATTAACCATATGTCTAAGGAATGGTCGACCTGAATCTGTACATTACATCTCATTTATACTTATCATTTACATGTCATACTTATCATCCTTATCTCATTGGCCCATAGGGGTTGCTTATTATTCACTAATTGAACAGATTGCAACGACCACATTAGGAAAATTATAATAAAAAAAATTCTGGTTATTAGAGTATTTTATCACATATTCTCTATTAGGTCATTTATGTTAATTTACGGAACTTCTTCAACTATCTTTTTTAAAGAAAATTGTAACTTAAGATATTTCCAGACGAAATTAGGAAAAGATTTAAAACGAAACATACAATCAAACGAAGAAAATTTTAGTTAGGTAATCTCAAAAACTAGTTGTTGATTTTTCAAATATTTGTTTTAATATTTGAAAGATCGCTTTGTAAACCGAATAGTCAACGATCTATGAAGATAACTTCATCGATCATCTAATGATGCGATGCTTGTTGCGAGCATATTTTATGTATTTCAAATTATAATTTATATCGAGTTTATTTTTATGCTACAAAATTTTAATCCATCTATAAAAGTAATAACTAATTAATATGGGGAGTTTTCGTTTAGAGTTATACAAATAATTGATATTATTGAAAGAATTATTTATCTCGAAATCGAAATAGAATTTTAAATTTTAAGCACAAAATAATGGTCTTTGAAAAACCAGTTATTTTTTTATTAATTTTTTCTGTTATCACATAAAATGTGAATTTTATTGGGAGTACAATATTTCAATCGATTGAAAAATAACTTGAAATTAAAGTAAGGTTATATTTTCCCTGGAAATTTCTTCAATTAAGAAAAGTAATATTTGCGTTATGAAAGTATGTAACAATAAAAATGTCTTTCTTTTTATATACGACTTTATTTTTAATTGGGAATTTATTTTTGACGTTTGTGCTTATGCTTATTCGTTTGTGTATTATAGTAATATATCACAAACGGTTAAATTATGTATTTGCCATTATTAGAATCGGTAGAAATGCTAATAGTAGTGGAGATTTTTTAAATGAAATATAATAGTGGAAAAGAATTACTAATGTATCAAAAATGGCTCATCTAGATATGTATTCTAACTGAAGGAACAATGTAACGTTGAGAGCCAGAAAAAAACGGCTTTGGTCAATCCATTTGAAGTGTCCTAAAAAAAGATAAGCTGGTTTCTTGACAGATTCAAAAAAAATTTAAAACTTACCCACTTGTTTCCTACATGTTTCAGGTCCTTAATAATATTTTTTATTTTTATTTTTTATTTAAGCAGTTTATCTGTGGTGGCCATTTTTGGTACGGAAAAAAATAAATTTAAAAAATTAATTAACCCTGATACAAAAGGTACTAAAAAAAATTATTATTCTAAAATAAAATTTACTTATCCAATACTGTACAATTAACTAAATTAAAAAAAATCAAATAAAAAAAAAGAAAGACAAAAAAAATTTAAAAAAAAAAAAAAACCTATCAGACTCAACTGAATTGAACAGTAAAAAATCTTATAGTTTTGTGAGGTAAGGGTTTACGGAAAAAATCATAACTAAAAGACTATTGGTCCGGGATGGATGAAACAAAATGCAATTTAATTATAGTTTCTCAACGTAAAAAAAATTGGTCAAGTGGTTAATTAAACTATTCTCTTCGTTCTATGGGGAAATTACCAATAAAATTGAACATGAAAAACTGTGAAATTTCACTTTTGGTAATCTTTTTCAAGAGACAGGGATGGCATACACAAAAATAGGTGTGCTCACCGTAACAAAAATGGCCGCCATAGATGAACTGCTTAAATAAAATATTTAAAAAAATATTTTTAAAGTCCTAGACATGTAGAAAACAAGTAAGTAAGTTTTAATTTTTTTTTCAATTGGTCAAGCAACCACTCTTGGGTCACTTCAAATAGATTGACCCGCTCAGGAAAGTTTGTGTTTAAGTGCGCGCGCACATTTGTATGTGTGTATATATATATATATATATATATAATCGCCAAAAAATGAAGCCAATCATTGAAAATGAATATATATATAATATATATATATATATGCTTCATTTTCGCTTAATATCTCGTCATAGAAATTTTATATGATGATTTCTATCTATAGGACATTTTTTTAAAAATTCATCGATGGATTGGAAAGATAGGTTGTAGTGGATGTCATATCTCGATAAAAATTTCTGAAGGCATTTTTTCCATTCTATTGACTCTTTATAATTAATAATATTAGAATTAAAACAATTTTTATCAAAAAACCACTTTAATTATTTAAAATATATGAATTTCAATAACTCTGTTCTTAACTATACTGTTGTTACTTAATAGTTAACGCGAACTGCGTTAACGTAAAGATTTAAAATTGGGTCATATTGGTTCCATATATGTATATCAGACATCAATTGTATTATATATTTTTAAAACCCGTCGAGGGAATAGGGAGATAAAAGGGTTGGTGATCATATTTCAAAATAAATATGTCTCAGGGCAAGTTTCTTTCTTATTTGTTTGTTGCGTCTTTGATATACGTAATATTTGCGAAAAAGTTTTTCAGAAAACCATCTATGTCCTTAAAAGTTTCGAATATTCAAATGTAAGCAGGTTTTTTCTAAAATTTTATTGTAATCTAATAGATTATTATCGGTTTAAAACATGATTTATGGTATTTATTGATTTATTGGGGCATAATTTTTATGAATATATTTTAAAAAGTGGGAGTGTAATAGAGTTTAGTTATTACTCACTTCTCCGAACGTCTTTAATACAAAAATTTATAAATTTTTAATTTACAAATAGTTTTTTTATTGGATGAGGAAATTCGACACGAAGTCGGGGAAATTATGATACTCGTTTTAATGTAGGAAAAATAGATGTAATTTTTTCTTTTTGCTTTTCCTTTATGATAAATGTTATATAAATTAAACATCCTTTTGAAGTTCTCAGTCAAAGAAATAATAATTCGGTTATAAATAAATTTCCATTAATTAATTTTCAGTTGCAATTTTCGACCTTTCTGTTTAATTAAATGTTTAAGTATCCTCTTTTTTAGTTTGCTTTGAATAATATTTACCTTTTACCTTTATTGATTTACTCTCACGTTAATTGCGCTGTATTTCCAATAATGTATCTGCAAAAATTTCTATTTGCTGACTAAAGGTGTATTTGGTGACTCATCGATACTTAAAAAAGGATTTTGTTATTTATACTGCAAATGTTTCTGTTAAAGCTCTGTTGTTTCTGCATATAGTAGTTGTAAAGCTGTAATATGTACATCTGGATGTATGCAGCTAAATACGAGTATAAGAGGTGTAGCGGCGAATTATATTGACATTGTAGGTAATGAATTTTCTCTTAACATCGCTTTTTTGTTTTAGAATTAGGAAGAGTGGCTGTATCATACAAACAGGATTTTAATTTTAATAAATTTTTAATTTAGTTTTACAACAAATTTTGTTTTCAATATAAGTAAGCGCGTGCGTGCGTTCGCGCTCACACACACAATATACATTAGATATAAATATAAACCCAATTAATCCACCTAAGTACAGAAATATACATTAAATAAGATGACGCTTACATTATTTTTTCATATCTTTACAAAAACGTTTTCGTGGAAACCCACATCTTCAGTTGTAATTTATTTTAAACTGTTTTTATCAAATTATATTTTTCATTCAAATTTATCACGGTAAATATTTTTTATTTTTATTTTTAAAATTAAAAACAAATTAAAACTGTTTTAAATTATAGAAATAAAAAATACATATACAAAATGTGACGTTAAAATTTGTAAAAAATAAAATAAATAAATATCTAGGATAAAATACACCATGTAACTTGGCCAGCCAGTGTTACAATACTGTTACAAATGTATTTTCAATTCTGAAAAAATAAGGTAAGTTACGTCTCTTTTAATGTGTATTTCTGTACTTAGGTGGATCAATTTTGTTTATATTGTATATTAGTTCAGAGGAATATGGGTCTTGAAAAGATTGACTTAAGAAAAAAAAAGAAATTTATATATCATCATTTATACAAAGCTTCCGAAAAACAATGTTTCTCTTTGGTTTTATGTATATTATTCTCCAAGAAGTGGTCTCAAATCTTAAATAAATCGTTTTAGGTTGCAGCGTTTGCTATATTTCTTTCTTTTTTTTGTATTTCATTTTCGTTGTCTAGGACGAAATTTTTCCTGTCAAAAAGTTTTTTTTTAATGTTTAAAAATAATGTGTAGCAATCCTACCCTTTCCATTTAAACGTTTTGAATTGTTCCCCCTGGCTGCTTAAGATTCGTGGTCTCGTACCAAAAAATAGATCATTTCAAAGTAAGTGCATCTGATAAATTTAATTTTATTTTAATATTAATCAGTTAAAAAGTTATTTAAAGGTTTCCGTATTTATTAAGCCACAAAGAGTCATTCTATAATTAAAGAAACGAATTGCTCTAGAGGTAAAACGGTTTATTTTATCAGCATGACATTTTTTTACTTTTAACCTAATTTCCAGTAACAATTAATACACTTGTCCCATCTTTGAAACAGTATATTTATTATACCTGTTGCAAAGAAATCTTTGCTTTGATGTCGAATCCAATTTAGCAAATTTTCTTTGACGTCGTCATTGCCGTTAAAGTTCTTACCATGTAGCGCTTCCTTGAGTGGATTAAACTAGTAAAAATCCTATGGGGCGTACCTGATCTTTATATGGAGTGGTGAGGTAGTACTTCCCGATGCAATTTATCGAGGGTTTCTCAAGTTACCTGAACTATGTGAGGCCGGATGTTATGGTGAAGCAGAATGATGCATTTGCGCTGAGAGCCAGGGCACTTATTCAAAACTAATGAATTCACGCAGTTGACAAGCATACTACTCGGGGAATAATAAACAATGTTTATTGTTTCCTGATCTAGAAAAGATCCTTTTGCATCTCTACTGCATCCCAAAATATTATTTTTTCCTGTTAATTGTAAGGTCAAACAGCTAATCAGAAGTCATCACAGGGTTACTAACTTAGTAAAGCCAGTTATTTTTACACGGATTTGAATACTAGATCGTGGATACCGGTGTTCTTTGGTGGTTGGGTTTCAATTAACCACACATCTCAGGAATGGTCGAACTGAGAATGTACAAGACTTACACTTCATTTACACTCATACATATCATCCTCTGAAGAATTATCTGAACGGTAGTTACCGGAGGCTAAACAGGAAAAAGAAAGAAAGAAAGGGTTACAAACTTAATCAAAAACTTCTTAACTTAGCTGAGGAGGCAAAACCTTAAGAAGGTTTTGCCTCCTCAGCTACGTATTTTTGGCTTCAATTATTATTGAACGAATATTTATTTGTATATTATTCATTTGTTCATTATTTTAGGTAGATTTCATAAGAAAGCTACCTATTGTAATGTGTACTATAATTCGACTTCCGAAAAATTTCGACAAATCTTCTTCATATCCCACAGATCCCAAAATCACCGTCAGTTCAAAAGTTTATATATATATTTCACTTTCTTGTGGACACGATAGCGGTCGTAATTTTGTACCAATCACATTCAAAATGATACGTAAAATATAACGATCCAAAATTTCGGTCGTTTGTTTACGCAGGCAAAACGTTTGCATGGGCAAAATGGGCAAAACCAGACCATCGGAGGAGTAGCGGCGGGGGGGCTTTTTCGAAAAACAAAATATTGCTATAACTTTCTTATTGATTAAAATATCGAATTCGTTTAAAGTTCCTACTATTCTTTGGATAAAGGCCTAAAACTTATCTAAATAAAGTTTTTTGATATCACCAATCATTGGCCAAGGAGATGGAAAAGATGGGGTTTCGAAGACAAAAAAAAACGTAGCTCCCTTAATAGGCACAACATCGAATCGTTTTAAAGTGTTCGTTAGTCCTCTAAACATTACCTAAACTTTTGTCTGAATTAATTTTTGATATGACCAACCCTTACGGCAAGGGATGACCAAAATGTTGCTGGAATTGTAAGAAGATGGGGCTTGTCGAATGCTAAACATGTTGAAACTTTTTTCACATGCAACCATTGTCGTATTGAGTAAATATGAAGTTTTTCTTAACTTTAAAGTGGAAATATTTTTTATCCCCTACTTAGCACCTGTGAAATCTACCTCCGCCTTTCGGTGTGCCGAATGGGATTTTTTTTGTGAACATAAAATTAATTCTAATATATTTTCATGTAATATTTTATAATTTTTGCTATTTCGTCTTTTTAAACTAAAGACTAAACAAATGAAAGAACATTACAGATATTTCATTAAATGTATAAATCCTCTTAAAACTACTAATCACCAAAAAATCTTGTAAATGATTTTAGACAATTCTTATATTACGAAAACACGCATAATTGTGTGAATTAGCATCAGTAATAAAATTCATTTTGTATCTCGGAATACACTGCGGTTTCTAGGTTGCGACAATCAGCTAGTTTGGAGGTATGGGATCATAAAATTTACTGTATTAAGACTACTAACAGTCGTAGCAATACGAGGCACGAATTGTTGAGTTTTTTTGCTTTTCTTTTTTTGTCTTAATTACCACTCCATGCCTGCCAGTTTTGGAATAGAAAATTTTGTGAATGCCGATTATGCAACCCAATAACTTCCATACAAAGGTTATTCTTTGAACCGGTTTAATATTTTTGATAATGTACGCTGAAGTTATAAATAATTTCATCGTTGTAATACTTTTGTTTTTAATATTAAAAATTAAAATTTTTAGTTGTCTTTTATGATTTTTAATTGGTACACAGTCGTCATCCGTCTGGTTTTGATGTAATGTTATTTTTTCTTTTATAACTGTCTTTATAATTCTGCTATTATGATTGACGATCGGTGTATAAAAAAAAAAAAAAATGTATTTTATTATATTCAATTCTAGTATTGGTATATACATGTACGGAAAATAACCATGGTAGTGCTGTCAATGTGTACAGAATAAAATATCAAATATTGTTTGATAAATGATATTTTGATGAATCGAATTTTGCTCTTTTATCTGGTTCAAACATACCGTTACATGTTATTTGACGCCTTGGCCATAAACATTGTCAAAGTATAAGGGTCATATTTGAAAGAAAAAACTGAAACAAAAAATCTATAGAATTTAAATCACAGAGCACTTTAGTTATATTAGATTGGTGGTGTTTATTTTATCGTTTAGTTATTAATAAAAAATGGCAGTTCATTACTAATTTCATCAAACTTTTTATTTATTTTATAATTAAATTAACCGATTAAAAAATATATATATCCGTGTTATTTGTTGTACAATTACAAGGTTGTTTAAAAATTCTTTTGTTATTTTCGTATGTTACATCATGTTTAAAAATAGTTTTTCGTGATTTAATTCGTTATTCATGTAACTTATTATTAAAGAATTATCATTGTTTTAATGCATGGATGTTATATAAATTCTGTTTAGAAAATATTACTAAGAATAACCAACAATTAATTATTAACTGTAGTTAATGGTAAAATTTTAATTTATTGTAGGTATTTATCTCGTTTTTTAAATATTTTTTTTATTCTTTAATTTTGAAAAAAACTGTTTATTATATTTTTAACTAGTTAACTCAAGCCAAACAGTTTTATGTTTTACGTTTAAGGCTGCAGCAGATTGCCTGATACATAATGGTTGATTTAGTGCAGAACGGTTAATAATAGTATAACAGTGTTGCTGCTGGCCCTTGTCTACTTGTCTGCTATAATTATTTTAAATATCTTTACTGTACATTGTCCTAATTAATTTGTATTTTTCTAAAGTTAAACTTCTTAATGATTTTTTTTTTATTATTGTTTAACCTATTTTTGAAAGCTTTTATATTTTACACTTAATGGAGTTGGCCTAATTTTACTGTGAATTATTTGGCTTGTTTATTTTTGGGTATGTATATATCATACATATATATATATATATATATATATATTTATATATATATATATAATATTCAATTTCGTGACAGTATAAATGACATTTTACACTTTTCATCAATCAGTTTCATAAAATTAACTTCAAATCGCCCATTTTTGTCTCACGCAGTTGAGTTACATAATGAAATTTAGAAAAAATATTTGTGGAGATTAATGTATTTTACTTGCAGCCTATACTAAATTAATAAAATTTTCTTTTATAAATAGTTTTTACTTTCCCGTCTAGATTGCGCTGTAGTAAAGCTATAGCTCTAGAAGGGAAAGTATTGTCATCGGTCCAATTTGGGCATATGCAGTTTTCACCGGCATTTCACGTTTTGACACCTAAGGAACCTGGTCTCTAAATCACCTTATATCTTCAAAACTACTGAACCGATTTTGAACAAACATGGTTAGATTATTTCTATATGTGCGGTATTGATGACATTAAATTTTCAACGTGTATGGTCAAGGAGGTGAGGCTGTAGAGCAAGGTCACCCCAGTATCTCGAGATTTCGCCTAATTTGGTCATATTTTTCTTAGGCACATTTGTTAGCGATTAAAAAATAACAATTTTTGCCAAAAAAAGTTTTGCAAAATTTCACCTCCACCCCAAAAAATTCTGTTGAGACTACAGCAACTGCCTGCTATGTTGTGACGTCACAGTGGATGGTAAAATTAAGTAAATTAATAATATTTAAAGTGTAAAAAAGTAAGTCGGTCTGGCTGGTTCTCGAATTCGATCACCTGGTTGAATCGATACCTAGTTCATTAAGCCTCGCGGCTACACCAGTCTGCCGATCATACATTAATCTACATAAGTTGTGAAATTACATTAGTTTAGTTAGAGCTGACCGTAGCCGCTAGTACCGCCACATTCTCGGGAATTAAATACGGTATGCGCGCGCGCTTTAGTTAGAATCATTGAATTAAACGAAAAAATATTATATTTAAATAAAATGATAAATATTTTTAATTAAATTGGGTGTGTAAGCCGTGCTTCACGGTACAGCTGTGTTGTCTGCATTTACTATTTTAGTAAAAATTCACGCTATTGACGTAAATACAATCCGATCTATATAAACTATTTATTTGAAGTTATCAAATAAGAACGTAACATAAATTAATTAATTTCAATAAATTTTATTAAAAGTATATACATTTTTAATAAATTATAAAAATAAGTTTTAAATTGTTGCTTGTTGAATTATTCATTTTCCCTAATATGTTTCACTTTTCAAGAAGATTCTTCTTTTTTCATTATGACTTACGGAATTGATGAAAACGTATTTTTCTCTGAATGTGCTTATTTAAAATCCAAACGCGTGCGCGAAATAATTAAAAATTTTTTACAAACCCGGTAATGTAATTATACAGTGTGCTATATAAGCGAAAGTATCTATATCGGATTAAATTTCGAATGTCGGAGTTTTGCAGATTATTACGTTTCATGACTCCCACTTGCTAAACAAAAATTGTAGCATTAAAAATTCCCTAAAGATGTATGTATGTAGCAGTCTGTTTTATGTTTGATATTCCTAACTAGATTGACCGTTTTGCATGTAATTTAGCATGATGATTTGTATATATGGAGCACTGATCTATTTCATTTTTATCACAATTGGTCCAGGAGATATTATTAGTCCCTTATCTTAGAATTCTACTCAAAGGGTAGGTACATTTTTGACATAATTTAATACTCGATATTAGTTAAAATACTTTCTTATGGTGTTTAATCTCATTCAAATCCCTATAAAGGAGTTAGGGCAAAAAAACCTTACTTTGTTGTCGTTGACTCTTGAGTCAGTTTATTTTAGTAATTAAATGATTCAGTTTTATTAGTATGTTACTTCGGTTATGTATTCGGGCAATTTTATTCAAACACGGGAGATAATACGTCCGATCTTTTTTATTTTTCTCATCAGTTATAGTTTTTCTTGATGATGTCAGCTTGAATTACTTAATTACCATGAAATTTTATATGACAACTTCTGTCATATTAATGTCATATATTATACATGAGATACAATCACTATGGGTCTATATCTCAAAATTTTACTCAGAGCAGAATAATTTTTTTTAATATATTTCCATTTGATTTTCTTCCTAGGTACAACTCTATTAGGAGCCATATTTGCGACTTTTTTAATGTGTGTGTGTGTGTGTGTGTGTGTGTGTGTGTGTGCGCGTGCGCGCGTGCTCGCCTGTGTTTAACTGGTACAATTCTTAATTTTTACCATTTTTGGGAAATTGTTTAATCTCATCGATTATGTAAGTATTGAATTTTATATTTCAGAAATATTATATGACTAAATTTCATTTACATGTCATACATATCATCCTCACATCATTGTGCCAAGGGGGGGTTGGTTATTTTTCACCCGTTGAACAAATTGCAACGACATATTAGGAATATTGTAATATTTTATCAGATTATTTTCTTGTTCTACTACAATTTTTGCATAATGTATGTTTTAATTTTCCATCTCGTTCCACATCTTTTCGTATCCTGTCATTTCAATTAATTTTCAGTAATTTTTTTTATTTCACATTTTAAAACCTTATATTTTTTGTCTTCCATTTTTATTGAAGACTATAATTTTTATTTTAAAAAATATATATTTTTTCCAGAATAAAATAATTTAAAACAAATTATATATTCTCTTTAACCTCTTTATGATAAATATATTCTACATTCTAAATTATCTGATTTATATATTCCAGTCTTTGTCATTCTATGGACATTTTTATCCTGCAAATTAAATAAACCTGGATCTCTGACTTAATTTAATCGGAAGATCTGTGTTTTGTTCTCTTTTAACATTCTACCACAAATTTATCTCATCTCCTACTCGTCTAAAGATCACTTTAGACCATTTTTTGTTTTATTAGTTGAACATCCTTTTGTACTAATTTCAAATTTCTGTATTTTTTATTGGTCTTTTTCCTATCGTCAATGTTTCACTACCATGTAACACCACAGTCTACATACAGATATTTTAAAACATATCTCCAGTTGTTATATTACTATTTGTTTGACTATTAACAGACTTCTTTTCTTCATAAAATGTACATTGTTTTTGATGTCTGCCTTACTTAGTCATTCTTTGTCATTTTTTTTAATTTAATAAATATTTTTCAAATTATGATTTATTACGTTCTCGTATTGTAACATTTTTATCCTCGTTATCCTTCTTTCAGATAATTTTTCATTGCCATTGCTATAATATTATTTATTTCCAACTAAATTTTTCTCGTACAATAAGTGTTATTGCTTTTCTTAAATGTTTGTTTTTAAGTAGGATATTTCAAATACTTTTTCTGATGTTTCATGTTTTACGGTAAAATTATGCTTATAAAAGTTTTATTACTTAAAAAATAAAAATTACGATAATAAGTATTAAATAACTGTATTTTTAATAGATAAACGTTCCACTCGATTCAGCTATAAAAAATAAGGGAAGAAATTGGAAAAATTTCTCATTTTATGTTAAAGAAAAAAAAGCCTGTGGAACGAAAGTAGGTAAGTGTTTCCGTAGACTGTGCATACACTCCAATATTTTTTGACAGCGTTCAATAATTCAAGCGGTGGTTTCGAAACCAAGAGATGGAAATGCAGTACCATGAATGAGGCATGGGGACACTATTCCATCTCGGCGCCCGACTTAAATCACTCGGAACGTTTTCGCTCAAACCCACCAATGAAATGATATTCTGTCGTTTTTTACTTTTGACATTTTTTTCTCCCCGAGATCTTTCTACTTTGAACAAAATTATGTTCGTTTCAATAAGTTCATCGGTTCGTGTAGGCGCTCATTATTTTTATACTTTATTCGTTTCATTTTTACAATATTTTTACTTGCAGTTTTATTTATTTTTACTCTGATCTGTCTTTATTCTCTTTCATCGGTTTTATATTTATTTTTGTAAATAATTTAAATCTTTTACTTTAAAATAAAATCGAAATTACAAAAATATATTTTCGTTCTGAATCGTAAAAAAACTTGTAAACATAATTTAATCAATTTATTATGATCTTTTTTTTAATTTTATTTATTTTTTTTTTTTTACGTAAGTTTACACGTTTGTTGTATTTACACAGAATAATTTACAAACTGCTTATAACGAGTAGTTACATTATAATTAATAATACTTCATGTTGATTTCTCTACAAATTTATTTATTCGTTTATTGTTATTGGTGGATGATAATGAATTTTATAGCATGTAAAAAAATGCCAATCTGACTGGTGCTCGAACTTTGCCATTTACCTCCAGGTGAATTGGCAAAGCTGTAATAATTCTAGTAATACTAATTAGGTAAACAAATAATTTTTTTCATGATCATTGTTCAGTATTTGCAAGCTCCATAAATCGATTGTTTTCTTTTATTAATAAATTAATTTTACAAATACTAGTAATGAATTAATCTTATTAATTCTTATCCGCTGTTTGTTAATAGATGAAAAGGATCATTACTTTTATGTAATATATATTTGTAAGCTGTGAGTTATCTTCAAATTCCTTTGGCTGACTGGTTCTATGAAACCTTTGTGTTTTTCGAAGAAGTACTTTTTAAGTACATTTTTGATTTTCTCTAAGCGAAAAAAATATTTACGAGTATTATCGACTCATTAACAATTACAGATACATAGTAACAATTTTTACGTTCATGCTTTGGTTATTAAAAAAATTGCTTTATTAGGTTGATATATTAGCAGTGTCTATATCAATAGTTATATAGTCTGCGTACTATATTTGTGGATTTAAACTGTACTTCAGTTACCAAAACAACTACGCTTTACAGTTTAATAAATAGACTTACAAATTTCAGTAATTATGGATCGTATTACAGAAAAAATTAGTTTTGTATTAGGATACGCGTAAAAAATATATTAACTAAAAAAACTTTTTTAATTTAATTGCTAAAAATTAGATTTTTTTTAAATGTAATAAAATTAAAAATTATTTTTTGGTAGATGGGAGTTCCTCGGGGGACCGGTTATTTTCTATTACTCAAAGCTGAACCATCATTAAAAATACCGAAAAACGATTCGTATTAATATGCATTTTTCTTTCATATTAATATTTAAAGTACTATTTAATATTCTGGATATTCTTTAAATCTTGTATACTAAAATATATTATTTACATATAATCCCAACGAATAAATATGAAATAAGATTTATTTTCTTAAGAAAGGAGAAAGATCTTATTTGAAATTAAAATTCTTCCGCAGTTCTGCGCAAGACGATCGACTTGCGCAAAAATACAAATTAAATGAGGCAACTAATAAAAGAGGTATAATTTTTATTTTAATATTAAAGAAACAAATCTTTTTATTTAATATTAAAATTTATTTCTGTTTATAAAAAAATTTAAATATTGTAACCGTAATTTGATGAAATAATTAATAACGAGTAGACCTTATCCACGAGCATCAAGTTTACATTCGCTCACTACTGTGACTGACTCACCGCCTATGAAAAATTCACCAATATAAAGTTTACGTTATTGCAAATTGAGGTTATGTAGTCTTTTGTCGCCCTTAAATTCAGCGTAACTGAAGAACGACTAGACCAATCTTCTTTGAATTTTCAAATGCACACTTAAGATACATTATCATTATAGAATATTTAAATTTCAGTGAAATTGTTCGTGTAGTTTGGAGATTTTCGAGCCACATAAATTTATACATGTTTTTTTGAGATTTCCCACCGCAAAATTTTATACATGAATGGTAATCCTCATACTTCAAAATGTAAAGAAAATACGTTTTCACAGTTACCTCAATCTTGCCATGCGACCGAATAAAATACCTCAAATTGAGGTTATGTTATCTGTTGTGAACTATAAATTGAGCGTAATTCTGGAACGACTCAACCAATCTTCATCAAACTTTCACAGGCACAACTTCAGATACTCTACTACAGTATATGTAAATTTCAATGAAATTGATGCGGTAGTTTTGGAGATTTTCTAGCCACAGTTTTATACATAGGCATGCATATATATGCAAAGAAATTATATTTTAAGTGAATGGTATTTTCGTTCTCTTCATACCTCAAAATGTAAAGAAAATTCAGTTTCCCCCAATACCACTGTGCGACCAAAAGTAATACCGTATTTTTCTTCGAAAAGTCGGTAAAAATAGTTTCTGTAAGTCGTTCTAAATTTTTGTTTACTTAAGCTGGAGGTCTGAATCTACAAAGTATTGACGAATTCCTTCTTAGCTTTCAAATAATTTCAGAGGTTTTTTTAAGAGAATACTATTTTTTGTAGCCATGAAACAAACAGACATCGTCGAAACCTTCAAATATATTTTATAGAATTTAAACAAATTGTTCTTTATTAAACAAAAAATGAAGATTATAAATTATTTTTATATTAGTTGAATAACGGGAATTTTAGTTTTTTAGGTTTTTTAATAGGTTTATTTTTTATTCAATCTGTTTTTATTACAGATTTTGTATTGTTATAATATTGATTTTAAAATTGAATATATGATTTTTTATTCATTTATTATTTTTTAATTATGTTACCAAGTTTTTATAAATTTCAATAATTGTCTTTTTTAATTTAATTTTTATTAATCAGGACCTAATTACTTAGTATTGAACGTTACTGTGTATAAAAGCACAGAATTTTCTTTTGATGCATGAAATTTGTTTGTATTTACTTAAAACCATTGTGTAAATCTGGAACTATATTACAGTGGCTGAAAATTATTATTCATTTTAACTTTTATTAAATTATATTATTTTTTTTTAAGGTATATATTAAATATTATTTATTAATTAATATTTAATATTAATAATCTTAATTAATATTTATTACATTTAAAATTAATAAGTTCTTTTCATTATGCTCGTATTATTGAATTTTAGTACGCTTTATTCATTTCATATCCTATTTTTGCAGAAGCTGAATTTAGTTGTATTGAATTCGAAAGCAAAACCTATTTATCTTTTTGTAACTGATTTCACTTAATATTTTGTTTGAACTGTAAAAAACGCAAATTTACAGATTATAAGCCGAGAGCGGTAAAATCAATTTAACTTTTTCTGAAAAATAATTTTTCTGATACATTTTTTTACAATTACTTATGATTTTACCTGTTATATAGTATATTAAGCGTCATCAGAGAAAAAAAAGCTTTTCTGACGAATTAACACCTTTAATACTCGATGAAAATAATTGAGTTTTATACCGAATTAATGGTTTTTATTACTCACGTTATTCTTGAAAGTTTAAATTTATTTCATGAAAATCTGTTGAATTATGTGTAGAAAATGCACACCAAAATGATAACAAAATAAAACATTTTGTTTTCCCTGTAGTACAGTTCAACGTTTCGTAATATTGTCGTTGAAAGACCTGGCGAACAATTTAAAACTGAACCGTTTCAGAATAACACATTTGCGACATGTAACATTTTATAAACGAAGTGAAATAAAGGAAACTTAAATCAAATTTTTTATTTACATTAACAAAGCTAAAATATTTACCATATTTTTATAAAAGATATTCGAAGTAAGCATCCCGTACAGCGGTGCACTTTAGTGCTTGAATGTGCGATAATATGCGAGAAATTTTCGTATATTAATCTTCTTTCAAATAATTATTAAATCAGATCATTTTTGTATTCTTATTACTTGTTTTTAATTATTCTACGATAAAAATATAATAACATTAAGTTTTCTACACATTATTTTTTTATAATTAAGCAAACTATTATTTAAAACGCCCTCAGTGTGAGATAAGATGAAAGAAACTTTCATATTATATTTATAATATTCTGCTTAATTATAAAAGCTAATGTAAAGGTAACTTATTCTTATTACATTTTCATCGTAGATTGAATTAAAACAAGTAATTAGAATAGAAAAACGATCTGATTTAATAATTATGAAAAATCATGTGACACAAAATTTTGTCACTGCCGTCGATTGTTCGCCTTCAGTTCATCGATAGTATAGGAATTGCACTAATAAACTCATCCTTCAGATAGCTCCGATGGAAAAAATCACAATTAGACAAATTTGGGGAACGCGGAGGCCATCGGCCTTTGTTAACAATTCGTTCTATAAAAGCCATATGAACGTGCTAGTGAATTGTTTGATGTGTGATACGTTGCTGTATTGCTGGAACAAGCTTTTTCTTTTTTTTTATGATCTGTAAACCTTACATAGAAATATTCCAAAATTTTACGGTATATTTATTATTGAGAGTCCTGTAAAATAATATTGACCCCACTATACGATTACAAAAAACAACACAACCATACACCGGTTTTTTCATTAGTGTCATGGACGCTCAAACATCCGATGAGGATTTTCAGTCATTCGATACCTACCGTTGTGTGAATTAACATGCTCAAAGAAATGAAACCGTGCCTCGTCTGATATGAAATACAGACTGTCCATTGAAAATGTTTATAAGAAGCCGGTCGCAAAATAATTGATACTTTTCGATTTATTTGTTCTCTTAAGATGTTGCGTAGTTGTTAAACGATAAGTTTAAAAATAAATCATGAAGAATTTTAAGACAAGATATCTTTCACCACTTCATTGTAATAACATATTACATATGTTTACATGTTTTACATGTTGTGAGTTTTACACGTGAAATTCTTCTTTGAATATCAACTATGGCCTCTGGGAGTTCTAATGGAAGGTCGACTATTTTGTATAGCGTTTGAAACCGATATACCATTTTTTAACCGAATCGTATATGCTACTCTTTTCTGGAATATTGGCATTCGGAAATTTTTTCGCGAATATTTGACCCGATTCTTGAAAGAATACAGAATGCACCAAAGTTTCTAGTGTAGCAACCCTTTCCTCGAACGAATAAGGCCTTTTTGGAAAAACATAACTTCAAAAAACGAAAGCATTGAAACTTGAATAATTTACAACTGATAACAATAGACGAGAGTAGTAAGTAAGTAATATACCCAATCAATAGTGGCGCTAGTAGGAACAGCGACGGTAGCGACGTTAACTATACACTTATGTAACTGTAGTTTGATCCTGCTCAGTTCGGTTTTAAGTTGCTTACTCTTATAAGTGATACTACAAAAATGTTACTTTTTAATTGAATTTTACATTTTAAAACTGAGTTTTGACTGTTGATTACGTTATTTTTACGCTACCTTAAGCGTCTGTACTTTTTCTTTAACAGTCTGCAAATTCCCATTAATTTTAATGGAAGTTCTTTCCTTCATAACCCTTTTTAATTGGATCTATTTAATTCATCAACCCTTCGTTAACTGATCTATGAAATTGAGTACAAACCGTAATACTCTAATACTGTACCGTCACATAGTTCCGCGCAATTATGGCACTTTTTTTTAAATTCCTAAAATATGAAAGAGGCCTGCATATTAATGACGAATAACATTCTACTTGCATTACTGTAAGGGATCCTTTTTAAACGATACTGTTTCTACTAAAGGTAGACTGATGTTTGTATTTTAAGAATTTAAATAGTTACATGAGTAAGCGTAGTAAAGAATAAATAAAATTATCCTTTTATAAGCAACTAAAAAATTTTTGACAAAGAGACTTTATTTTGAATGGTTAACACGAAAAGTGACTAAAATTATCTGCTTGAGTAGAAACAGTGTATTTAAACATTTTTTTAACAAAGCATTTACTGACACAATTAGGGAGTGTAGCAATCAGTTATCCGCATTACCCCTCCAAACAATGACGATATATGATAACGATTCGGCTAGAAGGTAAAAAACCATTCTTAGCTGTACTACTGGTGAAATTGATTTAATGATTTCTAATTTATAGAAAAATTTCCTACATTTACTTACTGTATTAATAATGTATTGATTAAATTTTATATTTTTTTAAAAAGTATTGCCAAGATATTTTATGTGATCAGCAAACGAGAATTTTATGCGGTTAAACTTCATGCTAGTGAATTCAGAACGTAGTGGTTATCATGAAGTAACCTAATTTAATTGTAAATATTTAGATTCTTATTAATAATTTTATACTGATAACTAGCAATCAGTCATGACTGCTTAATTTTTAATTCGTTTATTTGATTTTATAATGATACTTTAATCTCCTGACGGTGGTCTAAGGACTGAAAGATCTCTAGAAGTCAAAATTAATTGCTGGTAAGGTAGATTTGCACTTTTTTAATAATTTATAATATATCAGCGGTAACCATGTTTGAGATATTTAGATCCTTTTTTCGTAATAATAAAAATGATATATTGATATATTTATATATATATATATATATATATATATATATATATATATATATATATATATATATATATGTATGTGAATATTAACTTAAATGTAATTTATTTAAGTTAATTTGCGTCTTGGTTGGATAGAATTAAATACAATAACAAGACATATTTTACTTAAAAATATTATCTTTGTATATGCATACAACTCATCTTAAAAATTGTATAATATTTTATCCAAAGAAATACATGATTTTATTTGTAAATTCATAGATTTTGATAAAACTTAAAGAAATGGATTTAATATTTAAATCCATTTAAATAGTTTCCGATGGTGTTATGAACACCTCACACTTTAAAAATACTTGTTTTCTTGAAGAACATTAAACTTTTATATCGGCTATATCTTTCTTTGGTGGCCAAGGACGACATTATTTTTTAAAAAAATAATTTTTTTTAAATTTTCGTCTAAAATTAATTATGATGTTAACACTATTAATTAATATTTTCTGTAGAAAAACTATAAAAATTTAGACTTAAAGAAGGGTATATAATGTGGTACATAAAAACTGTAATTATAAAAAATAATTCTACAGATTCCGGTTTACGAGATCATTATTCAACACAGTGATACAAGGTATCTTTCGAAAGAAATTTTTATTCTTGTAATTTATACTTTAAGAGTATTTTTTATTCTCAATACTAGTATGGTATGACGTGTAAATTTTACTGCCAAAAATGTATATAAGATAGTTTTTACTCTGTATTGCGCACTGACATCGTTTTTATATATATTATTTAATATTTTGTTTACGAAGAATTTTGCAGTCAGTTGTGCTGATGTTTTGTTCTTTATGTAAATGTTCGGTTTTTCTCTTCAAATCGCATATATAAAACTGATTTTACAATTTCATATATTTTCTAAAGGGAAATATATGATGAAAAATGAATATTTATAACACGTACATTCCTGTCGGCGGGTTTTAATTGGAATCAATATTTACCATGATTACGTCTTTTTTTAAACTAACATAGCTCGTAATATTTAAAAATTACCCTTCCAAAACGTCTCTCCAAACTTCTGATAATTTCGATATTATAACTTAACAATCACTTACATATCAGTGAGTCATTAATATGTAAATACATAGTACTATAGAACTCAAGTATTATCTTACTTTTTCTGTTTATGTTTGTAAATGATTTTTATAAGAAAAAAGAGTGTAGTTGTGGGTTGCCACCAAAATTAGTTGAGTAGCAAACGTTTCAGTAACCTAAATTCTTGCTTATGATCAAATCAGTAATCTCATGATAATAGTACTACTACCCTAAATAGTAACTGAATTCCGTAAATGTTTGGCATACTGGTATCTTCCCCTTCACGCGATCGCTAAATAGCTAATTCAAAATCTATGTAATAATAATTATAATAATAGGGTATATAATTGTACTTGATTACTGTTAATTATGATTTTAAAAATAAATTTGTGTTAACAGTTTTTGTTACGACCGTTACTATTTTTAATAAATTAATTCATTTAAACGAACGAATCCCTTAAAAATAATTTTTTTTTGTTTCTTTTTTTGTAGTCCCAATGACTCTGTCAACGACTTTCTATAAATTTGTTTTTCATTCTTAAATTTCTTCATCCTCTTTGTCGTATTATAACATTCTAAATTAGCTTTTATTATTCTAATAGTATAACATTGATAATAGCATGCATAGAATTTCCATTAAATATAAAGATAATATTTCCGTTAATTAAACTTGATCATTATTAAATATTTATTATGGTCATGTATATATCAGTTTAAAATATATCACTTTACCTTCTCTCAAAAATTTATAACGAGTTAATCAGATCATTGTTTGACGCCCATAAGTATGAATCAAGCAGCTCGATTGAACAAATTTTTTTTAAATTAAAATTTTTTTGTTAATCTGCCATCTTTGTTAAAAACAATAGTCATTTATTATTGAAAAATAACGATATCCATCTTTATTGTCCCAGACAACAGAACTGCTTTCGAGTAATTACAGTAGTTCGGTTACAAAAAAAAACTTACGTTGATATTTTTGAATAAATTACCGAACCGTTTAAACAGTTATCCAACTAATTTATTTAAAATTCAATTAATAGATTTTCTTTTACGAAAACAGTGTTACTTTTGCGATAGATTTTTAAAAATAAACTTAATTAAAAAGTCGTGAATTTTTTTAAAATCTGTTCAACGTTTACGTGAATATGTGCTCAAATAATTTTTCATTAACGCCTTTTGAGTTGTGATATGTTTCGTTGTTGTTTTATACATGTAGTACCTTTATTTATTACTTAACTATTATCTCTTGTGTTTATATTTAAATTATTAATACAGACTTCATTTTATATAATATAAAAGTTAAATAATATTTATTATTTTTTATAATTTATTTATTTTTAATTTTATAATAGTTGTGATGATGCTTTAATTAACGTTTTACTACAATTTCCCTTGATCTATGCATACCAAATACCCCTTTTTTTAATCTTTGGAGTAGGATAATTGTATGTTCTTGATGTAATCTAATATAACGTATCGATCAGAATAAAGGATTTATCGTATTTTAATTCATTTTTCTCATAAATTGTAAAAACGATCAAGCTGAAATCTTCAATAAAGTTCTTTACGAGGGCTGTTAACTAAATAAACAAACTTATAATTATTTTACAGAAGCCATTAAATTTTTTTCAGATTCATAATGTAGAAAAAAATTGCTGTCTCTTAACATTTCTGTGTTAATGTATATAAATACAATCAATTTAACATCGTAGACATATTTTTTCCCATAAATGAGCCTTTGATTTTAAGTTTTACAATATTTTTATTGTAATTTTAAAATTAGTATTATTTCGATCCGATTTTTACCTTCAAAAGATGAATAATTTACATATTTTTATATAAAAATATATTCTCCCCTTCCAGGTATATAAACCGAACTATGATTTTGTAAAATAGAAACTTTTTATTCTTCACGCTTACATAATTAGCTGACCCTCCTAAAAATTTATTCGATATAGTACTGTAACTAAAATTTTTATTTATATTTTGAAAATCATTGTTAAATTGGAATGTTATTCTATAAGTATTACGTATTGCTATAATTTATCTATTTTATATGATCGTTAAAATTATAAAATGTTCAAGAAAGACTTTTCTGAAGATTTCATAAAATTGAGTTAATACGTTTACTTAGATGACACGGCGAGTCCTATTACAGTTTAATTTTCTACGTTCAATTAAACGTAAGATGTCGGTTAAAAAGTAAGAGTTCAAAAGAGGTTATCTTTGTGTACACTCTGCTTTCATTTGTTTGAAAATATTTTTTTTTTAACTACATATTTTCTTATCGCGCACATACACTCATAAACTTTAACTTAGGGTGGAGTGAAATTTCTCTCCCTCAGACAGTAATATGACAAAACCTCTTCTTTCTCTTGAAAGTTAGACGTTTTCAAGGGAATTGATGAAACGAATATTATTTAATTTTCTAAATTATTATATTTTACCGATAAAAATATTTTCTCCTTTGTCGGTGATATCGCCCGTGTTTTTTTATCACTGAAAAACTTAAATATCATTTCGGTTCTGTGCTTTTATAAGTAGGATTTTTATGATTAATTGAAGTTTATTTATTTTCAGATTGTTCATTAGGAAAACTAAACTGAAGTAAAAAATATTACAGAAAGTTTTAAAGATTTTTAAAAATTTTCTTTATACTTTTTAGGCATACATTAATCAAATTATTATCATACATTGCACGAGTTTAATAAGTAGGTTAATTTGGAACTAAAACCCCGCGTAGCCCTTTTGCAGATTTTGCAATTTTTTACTTCCACACTCTAATTTACCCCCGTATGGGGGGATGTTAGCAAAAGTAATGGTTGATTATTGTAGTCACCCGACCTTAGTGACTCTGGAAAATATCAGTCGGCAATGCTAGGAAGTATGTTACATTAAGGATACAAGATTTGAGGACAGACATGAAAAAAAATTAAAATTGAAAAATCATTACGAGTTAAAATAAAGCAAGTAAAAAAAAAAAAAATGTTACAGAGTTAAATAGAAGTAATAATTTTTATATTTTATTTAAATTTTTATCGGTGAAAAGCTTTTCATTATAATATCTCATTTGCTTCAGGTAATGATTGTTTCATTGATAACATTACATATCCGTAATTTAATTTTTCAATTTAGATAATTGAATTTAAGGATGAAATTTCAGGTAAACATTTAGAATTGAGAAGAATGCTTCGTATTATTTCATTTGAATAATTCTAATTTCTTTAAGTAGCTATTTAAAGAAACCGTGAATAATTTAGGTCTTCATATTTTACTTTTAAAGAAAAACTAATTATGATCGATTTCAAATTTGAATTTATTTATCTCTAAATTGCTACCAATGATTACAAACAGAATATTTTATATAGATGATAATATTTACGATTAATTACAGTGTTTATATATATCAGAAAATTGAAATAATAATTAAATTATTAAATATCAGAACGAATATTTAATATATTATATTAAGCACCGTCTAACTTAACGGGTGACTTTGCTTTATCATCAAAAAAAATCGTAGAAAAATTTTAGTTACATCATTAGAATCATAAATAGTTTCTATGTAAAATGTAAAAAAGAACACTTCCATATGCTATTTTCCATTTTTCTTTTTAATAAATCTAATAACTTAAATAAAAAAAACAGTATCATTAGAATCAAGTCAACATAAATTAGACTATAACAACTTGAAAATGAAAAAAAAATGTTGGAGATTTTCAGTGGAGGTACATTTTAAACTATATTATGAACTAAAAGAAGTAACATAAAATCACAGTTCTCGCTTTTCGAATTAAGATAGATGTTAGTTTTAAAATGCAACCCTATTTAAAGAAAAATAATTTGCTATATGGGATAAATTTGTTAATGGAATAAATTATAAGTATTACATTTATTTATGCAAACCAATATCGATATCAAATTTTTTTAAAGAAATGTTGAAAGTTTCCACCATTTTCATCAATGCAAGCCTTTACCAGCTTATTCATAATCCGTGTAATCTTTTGAAGTTTACTTCTTCCAGTTTCTCGTAATTGTTGAGTTATGTTGTGTTTTCAGTTCTTCAGTGGTTTGCGGATTATTTTTAAATCGCAACATTTTAAATATCCCCAGAGAATAAAACCTGCAGGAGAAAGATCAGGTGACCTAGATGACTCTTTCACCCAAGAAAATTTTCAAAAGATCAATTGATGCTCTTGCCGTGTGATATGTGGCTCCATCTTGTTGAAACCACGAATGTCTCTGATTCAATTATAAATTTGTAATAAATTGTGTTACAATTTCTTGGTAGAGGTCTACATTAAGAGTGTTTTCAAAGAATGTTGGGGAATTATTCTTCGCCTGGAAATTGCACATCTCTTATCAGTTTTCTATGGTTTTCTATGGGTGTAAAGGTGAATGGATGATGTGAGGATTGTTGGAACTCCAGTAGAGATCATTCCGACTATTAACGTAACTATTCAAATGAAACCAAGCCTCCTCTGTAAAAAATATATCCAACACTTTAATGCTCTTCCGAACAAACTGATTAAACCATTGAGTAGTGACTAGTAGCATAACCAACCGGGTATAATTCATGTGATATAGGAATTAGATATGGCTTTAAGTTTTTTTCTATTCTCTCTGGTGAGGGGAGGAATCCCAATTAGGACGAAGTCTAGGGCTCGCTAACAGATTCCGCAAGATGTTGTTAAAGTGCGTATCTATACTTGCGCCTTACCAACTAAACCTCCACCTCACCAACTCCACTACTGGTTGCCGGACTCGCAATTCAGCATAACGCAGCCCCGGGAGTTGCCTTCGAGTTCGGGATATCTAGAGTCCCGGTGTATCCTCACCGACGCCCATCTATGCAACAGCAGACGAACGGCGGCTCCACATGAGGCTGTCCGTCACCCCCTCGCTCTTCAGCCTTTGTTTTCACTTCTGTCCTTGTGGATCTTGGTTTCCAGCTTGTCTTCCTTGTCATCGGGAATACGGTCTTTTGGCTGAGGGGCTCGAAAGTTCACCCCGTCTTTAAGTTAATGGCTTTTAAGTTAGTAGTTTTAAATAGATATAGCTTTTTGTTGCATCCACCGGGTTGGTCTAGTGGTGAACGCGTCTTCCCAAATCAGTTTATTTAGAAGTCGAGAGTTCCAGCGTTCAACTTCTAGCAAAAACAGTTACTTTTATACGGATGTGAATAATAGATCGTGGATTCCGGTATTCTGTGGTGGTTGGGTTTCAATTAATCACACATCTCAGGAATGTCGAACTTAGACTGTAAAGAGTACACTTAATTTACAATAATAGATATCATCCTCATTCATCCTCTGAAATAATACATCAACGGTAAATCCCGGAGGCTAAACAGGAAAAAAACCTTTTTGTTGCGCAAGTTTCCATAATGATTTGTTAGGTTAGTTTAAAAATCTTATCCTAACTTTTTCCATTGTTTCGTCATTAAATACGTTTCTGGCTATGTCTCTGATTGCAAATAGAACTAGTCTCTACTAGAAGCAGATCTTTTTATAACGTAGCTAATAAGTTTTTTCATCGGTAAAAAATGTGGAACTAAATCTAAAGTTTTACCAAGATTGCAAAATGAAGAATTAAAATGAAATCTTTTTGTTATGAAAGCGATTTAAAATATTTATTGCGAAGTTTTTGTCAGTCGGTTATAATTTTCAAAAAATAGAAAGACTGTTTTTTCATAATTTTTTCAAATACTTTAGAAAATACGCCCAATAACGTAATTTGTGTATAATTTTGTAAATTAAATTCTAACTTTTTTTAAAGAGGACAAAGTCTACTTCCTGGAATATCTTTATTATATCAATTGTAGTTTTGTATTATACATTATGATTTGGCAAATCCATCCGGCATTTTATTTAATTCTTTTGAGAGCAAGGAAATTGACCGCTGCCGTATTTATTTTGTTTTTGAATATATTTCTAATCTTTCTATATTCGATATGTAGAACGTCGTTTCGGTTAACGTACATTTAAAGCGATTACAAAAAAAATTTAAAAATATTGCTCTACTCGTACCCTCGTTTTTTTCGTACCCTCGGTTTATTTTACTTATTTTCTATTTGTTTCTACTGGTTAGTAATTGTTTATTTTTATTCAAACTTATTGTAATGACGATTGATAAAATTATACATTTAATTTTTTTTTTTTATGTTTTCTGTTATAAAGTTATGTTATTTGATGAAATAATGTATTAGTTATTACGACTGTGCTGTTGTATAGTAGGTAAATTTTATACAAAGGTAGTAAAATTGGAGACACGTCAGTTTTTATTACACATTTGTTTTTCTTATTTCATAAAAGATTCATTTTTTATTTGTTATAGCATCAGTATATACTTTTCTAAATGCGATTGAACTATATTACTCGTACTTATAAAATGTTTGTGGCTGTACAAGATCGTACTTCGGTTCAGCCATATGAAAACCATACATTCAGAACTGCTACGCCAGATGACGCTATGTAATCTATTATTTTTATTTTATTGATTCTTCCAACATATTACTTTATTTTACATGTGGAAGTAATACAATAAATTTTTTCTATAACTTACTTTTTTTTTAATTTTCTTCATGTTTTCTACTTTTTATTCTTTATGCGCCCCCATTATAAAATTTTCATTTCTTTTAAAGTCTTTGATATCGAAATTTGAAAATAGCAATTCCTTTATTATTTTTATTTTATAGATTAGAAAATCAGATGGATTTTCATTTCATTATCGTTAAAATAATATACATACTTAATAAAGTATGGAAACCCTTTAGTTAGCTAAAAGCCTTTAGTTAGAAAAGTTAGTTTTTCTACAATGAAACATAGTTAAATGCAATTTAGCATATGCTCCTATCTCGGGACCATCCATTTTTCAATATGAGATTAGGAACGGAACGGAAAGCAAGAATTTAAATATTTCTCCCTACAGATCGCAGAGCCTGGACAATTCCTTGCTGCTGTATCATTCTATAATCGGGCGTGTTTTATGGCTTATTTAGTGACGGTTATAATTTTTAAGTTTTATTTATTTATGGACGGATTTGGTGATATGCGTTCCTATCCGTATGGGCCAGCGTGAAAATTATTTTCTAGATATGAGATTACCATACCCCAAACTCTCGTGAAGAGGCAACTCAAAAATTTGTTATCTGTAGGTTAGGTTTTTGACACATCATTTTTAACGGCCTTGAAAAATAAAAATTTAACGTAAAAGAAATTCGGGCTACTACAATCCTAACCTAAATGGCAATCATTTAGTCTTTGAAAAGATTTTTTTCAAAAGTAGTTTACAGTACATTTTGAATAATTTCACCATTGAAACACTAAAAAAGTAAAAATTTTTACAAATGCTTCGACCTCAAAATATGCCGTACTTTTAGCAAATTATGACATTTTTTAATGAGCATCATCTTCAAGCCCCTTCGGAGTGAAACTTAGACATTTTGGAGGGAAAGTGTTGGGTTTTGGGCATAAGTAGAAAATTAATAGATAAATACTTGGAATTTCTTCCATACGTAACAAAATTTCCAATCCGTATTCCTAAGCACAATCTTCAAGCTTATGCTGGGAAAGAAATAATTTACTAATGGAAAAAATAATCCATTTTTAGTTAAGAAGATTTTTCTTTAGTAGAGTATTTATTTTTCAATGATGATCAGTTATCTCAAAAGTACTGCTGGCCAGTTTTCAAATTATTATGAAAAAAAATTAATGGCCCAGATATCGGATTAGGATCGTCTTAGTCCAAAGTTAAAGATTTTTGTTTTTCAATAAATTTAAAATGATGTTTCACAACCTTAACCTTTTCATTTCATATTTTCCCATCATGGTGGCTTGGGTGTGGTGATCTCATAACGAAAAATAAATCGTTTCGAAGTCGTATCATTTGCTAAATTTAATTTTTTATGTTTAGTAATCGACAATTTATTTAAAGGTAATTATATTTTATTAATAACTGTCAATTTCCACGTCTACCCGACTCGCCCACTGACAAAAAATCCACTAAGTGTACTCGAACAAAAATAAAATCAAAATTTAATTCATCTTCCGGAAATTTTTATATATTCTAATCGGAATGTTCTTCGATTTGAGTGTTGTCAAAAATTGATCGATATCGCAGATTAATATAAATGTAGAACACTGCATACAAAAGTTATTTATTGTCATAAGTTTTTTCGTTTTGTAATAGTAATTATTATAAAAAATAATACAGTATTTCTACATACTTAATTGTAAATCTGTATTTGTACAATAAATATATATATTGAATTTAAATTGTAGAGGTTTAAACTTTGAACCGTTTGTACGCACTTTACATTCTTCATTAAATTTATTCCGGTATTAGTAATGTTCTGAAATAACGATAATTGCGATTACTATTATTTTTTTTATTAAATATTCATATTTAAATTAATAAAATCTAATTCAGTTTTTTATTGCGATCATATCACGTAAAACATATACATGCATAGGTGTTTTTTTTTTTATTTTTTTATTTAAAATTCTGGGAAAACTCTGAAACCTGCTTACTTTTAAAAGGAAACTTTTGAATTCAGTAGTATATATTTTAATAGAATTTCCTTGTTTACTGCTAAGAGAGGAGATGGATGTTCGTGGTAACTGATACCAGTATTTGCTTCTTCGTATTCTCTTAGAAGAAAATAATCAATTGCTTCTGTTAAAAGAACATTATCAAGTAATATTTCTTTAGAAACTTTTTCGCGAAGATATTTCGTCTTATTCTAGATTATATAATGAAGAATCTGGTGTATAATAAACTGATTTTACGGCATGCAATAATGTTATAAAAATAGCCATGATCTTTGAGGGATTCATCGTCTTACAATTTATGAATCAATTAAATAGCTTTTATACATAATATTATATATAGATTTGAAGTATTTTCTTATATATTTGATGTAGGTTAGGCGCGTTCATGTTATAAATTTTTATCTAAAGTATAGTTGTTTAGTTTGGTTTTTTTATTGTTAATATTTTGAGCTTTCATGTCTCTTCCACTTAATGTGTATATTTGGCAATTGCCCAATATTTTTTTTTGTTCTTAAAAACGCTTTGTTCTTGTTTCTTACTTGTCTTGTCTGTTCATGCCTAAAATCCAGGAATAGAAATAATACCGAGACTGTACAGGGTGCATGTTACTAATTAAATATTTTCTAGCACCGTTCTTGTTTTTTATTTATGATCCATACTACTCTTTCTATTTAATCTTGCAGGACTTGAACGTTTGTGTGGTTAGTTTTTTTTTTAGTTTTATCTTTTAAAGAATGTAGCCCATAATTACTATATTCGTTCTAACAAAAAAACGTAATTAATTATTAACTCTTTGTTTAGCTTATATATATACACATTTATTTTTTTTTGTTTTTAATGAATATGTATCGTTTAATAACCTCCTGATTTTATCATTAGAATTACTTTTAAAAATTCCTTACTTTTTTACTTCCTTGTACGAAGTAAAAGAAGTATTTTAATCGCGAAAAATTTCCGTTTTCAGATTTCAGCGGAAATATCCGTTTTGACCATCCCTTAATCCCTTTTGTCTAGTTTCGGGGTGACGACTGTTCGTACGGACGTATCTCGCATAACTCAAAAAAGGTTAGCCGTAAAATGTTGAAATTTGAATTTAGGACTTTTGTAACATCTAGTTGTGCACCCCCCCTTTTGATAGTCGACTGGACTAAAAATGTGTATGCACTCAGACCTCTAAATAAAGCAGTGTTTCAATTTTGAAAAAAATGGATTTTTTACTTTTTCTTAACTGCAGTAGTAAGCCCTCGTTGAGAGCTTTTCAATTATATATCATAAGTGGTACTTACTTTCATTGGTTCCAGAGTTAGAACCAAATAAAATTTTAATTAATGAAATATTTGGATCTTACACGGGGAAGGCACATCAGTTCAAATCCAACTTCATATAAGTATATTCTTTTTTAACTTTTTTTTAAAATTTAAATATATTTATTTATTAATAATTATTAACCTCTGATTGTAAAAAGAAATTTAACATAAATAATAATACAATAATAACAATACAAAAGAGAAAATATGAAAAAAATCAGTAGTTATTAGTGAAATACAATTTTATGTACTTTTCATTTTAATTCAAAGATTTTTACAATCGTAGATTAATTATTATTAATAAATCTATATACAGTATTTATATGAAAAAAAGAAGTTAAAAAAATATATGTATATGAAGTCGGATTCGAACCGAATTATGCATGGTTACGGATCCGACACGTTCTCACTTACACCACATATCTACTTCAGTGACATGAAACAAAATTAATATATAAACTAATATAAAATGTTAAGAAAATTTTTAGCCGCAAATAATGTGTATATGTAATCTAATAAGCGTACAACGAAGTCATGTGGTGTCTACATCAAATTTTTTTATTCTTTACAGCTTATATTAGATAAAAAAATGTAACAGTTAAAATTTGAGCACTTTAATTAGCTGTTTTATATGTATTTTTACATAATAGATTTCTATAACAAGATTTACTTTGTATACTGAACTTAATTAATATAATTTGTTTCATCTGGTTTGAAAATAATACCTTTTAATAATAAAGTCAATAAATGAATACAAGTTTATATATATAAACAAAACTAGTTAAACTTATTTCTGAAAAATCACAACTTTTTTTTTAAAAACGTTTAGAGGTTTTTGTTTTTATAATTTCGGTTTTAAAGGATTTTTTTTACGTCTGGTTGACATAATAATATCTGAAAGTATGTAGTCTACTAAGCTTGTAGTATGATAAAGGGGTCCCGTGAGAGAAAGACCTTAGGTTGAGCCAACGGCTAAAGATCAGAGGTTGCTCGTTATATACGGCAGGAGCGTTGATGTTCTCTCATATACTTCCTTGCAGTTTATTTTTATTTATGCATACTTTAATGTTAACTTGTTGTATAATGTTTAGAATTGAACGTCGGTTATGCTACCTCTAGAAAATGTTATTTCTTGGAAAAAGGTTGTTACATTATTCTTGATTTACATTCAGATATAAAACAAATATTTACTTTTTAAAATAATATTCTGAGAAACTAGTCTTGTTTTGATAATTTTCCAAGTAGTAAATTTTTTAGTATATATTCTTATTTCTGAAATTCTTCTATTAATATTATTAAAACTAAAATGCCCCTTTTGGTGCTATAAATAAAAAATAATTGTTATAAAGAAAAAGAACAAAATTTATTATTTATTCTTTTTTAAATAATAAAATTAGTATATTATTTTTGAAGGACGTGGGGTTCGTTCTCTTAGAAATTCCTAATACTGTGAGAAGATTAGGTGCTAAAATTAAAAAAAAATTATCCATTAAATAACCGGCTGGGCGAACTCATTAACTTACATGATGGCTGTTGACCAACTAACCGGACAAAAACCCAAGAAAACGAGGATTAATGAAAAATATAAATATGAAACAATCATATTTGAAATGTTATTTTATAAATTGGAGTGAGGGAAAAATAAATTTATTGAATTTCTAGAAAAATTCTATTTGTGCTGATGATGAATCAAGATAAAATATAACAATAATAATAGTAAAGTATAAAATATACGACTACTCGGTGATTCAGAAATCCAGGTCGATTAAATTGAGAAATAGGACGATTCTTCTGGCAACGCCCTAAACATTGATATGGAAATAAAAATATACGTGAAATAATATTTTTATCCAATGAAAACAATTTTCTTTGTTATACTGCAAATTATGAAAAGGCTTAAAACTGAACGTAGAAAAAGATCAAATTGTCTTTAGAAAAGAATAAAACCAATACAATTTAAATGATGAAGGTCAGTCTAGAATGTAGTGAGAGATGTATGAATTTGCCATCTTAATTGTAATTGCTATGGCCGTAAGTTATATGTAGGTCTCTCTTTTTTCTCCAGTACGAAAATTTGGAAACCTTAAAAAATGACACAATAGGAAACGTAATTGCATAACGTGCAAGTACACTATCTTAAAAGAAAAACCTAACTGAATTTTGAAAAACTGGTCTACGAATTCAGAATTACAACCATTTTAAAATATTTATATTCTTTATCTAAGAAAGAGGATTATTTGACGTAATATTTATTGATGAAAATAACACAACTTTAAATTTTTTAACTTAAAGTTAAAATATTATTAAAATAAAATCAAAGTAGAAGAAAAATTATATAAAATTAATTTTTAAAAATGAAGAGGGAAGGGCAGATAAAAATGAGCCCTACAAAATACTAATTTGGGAGGATTTTTTTAAACGTTTGACTATGTGGCTAACGATTTCAGACTTTCTAGGTGGTCCGGTGTAGTACTTTGTCTTACAGTTTAAAGATTCTCATATTTGTCTGATTTTTTTTCTTTGGGTATCCGCTATAAATGAAGCGGCTGTATATTGTTTATTCAGTTGATTTTTGTTATAGTAAAACCTTTGGTTTGGAATAATTTTAAGCTATTTTTACTTCCTTGTACGAAGTTAAGGTTATTGTGATCGCGTTTCGGTTTTCAGATTTCAATGGAAAATGTATTTTGATAATCCCTGAATACATTTTGACTACTTTCGACGTGATGTCTGTACTTATGTACGTACGTATGTACCTCGTATAACTCAAAAAAGATTAGCCGTAGAATGTTGAAATTTTGGATTTAGGACTTTTGTAACTTCTAGTTCTGCACCTTCCCTTTGATTGCTATCGACTGTACCAAAAGTTCCAAAAACATCTTTAAATCAAAAAAAATTGGATTTTTGACTTTTTTTAACTGCAGTAATAAGCCCTCATTGAGAGCTTTTCAACAATGTATCATAAATGGTACTTATTTTCATTAGTTCCAGAGTTATAGTCTAATAAAAGTTTAATGAAATATTTGGATCTTACAAGGGGAAGGCACATCGATTCGAATCAGACTTCATCTCCTTTTTTTTCTTTTTTTAAAAATTTATATTAATTTATTAATAATTATCAATTGTAAAAATATTACAATAAATAATAATTCAATAATAAAAAAAAAATTGAAAATAAATATGTAATAAAAAATATATGTAATTTAATAGGCGTACAAGGAAGATATGTGGCTCCGCATCATTTTTTAATATTTTTTCTGCATAATAATTGATTATAATTTATATATTTTATTATTAACTTTCTCATCAAATATTTATTTACTCTTTTTAATATATAATAAAGATATCATAAAATAAATTTTTATTTAATATAATAAGTACAGAATAATATTATATAATGTCGCATTCAGGGTTCTATGGTCACGCTTAATAGTATCTCTTTATGTCGTTTTGCTACATTCTTTTTTTATTTTTGTGTGTCCTGTGTTTTTTAGTGCAACATATTTTTCATTGATACGGGCATTATACTTTTTATTCAAATAAAAATAAACTTTTAAAAAACTAAACTTAATTTGAAAAAATATCTACGAAAAAATCATGAGTTCACCCGTAAATATTTATATGAATATGCCTTACATGACGAATGTTTGGATACGTGAATTTTATTAAATAAAAAGAATAGTAATTTTAGTTATGATTATTCATGCTATGGCGATCAGTTCCTTTCGTTGTCGTAGTTTCGCAAGAAACCAAGCGCCATCATTCAGTTGCATTTTTCTCGATTTGTTTTGTTATGATCTATTCTCTGGGCCAGTTTCATTGATTTATGATTGTACTTATTGTAAATAACTGCAACGTACTAAAAAACAAAAGATTTTTGTTTTTTTGTTTTTTTTTTACAAAACCCTTCACAAATCACACATTTTTTTTCTATTACCGCTAATTGTTGGGTTTTAGAGTATTTTAGAGTTTTCCTGTCATTTGTATCTATAAATTTTTTGTAGTCGGCCGACTAATTCAATTACAACGCTTGTTGAATTAACTATGTGGTAAAATAGAAGCATAAGATGAGTACTTCTGGAGGACTGTTAGGAGAAGGGAAATGGATAGAAAAAAAAAACAGTTTCACTTAAATCTTACATCGTTCATCTTTAAAACGATGTAAATTTATTTTGTTAAAGTTTAATTTTCATATTTAGATTTGAGACTCAAATCTATCGTAAATTTCTAGTACTGAAATTTCGTGCAAGCGAACCTCTTTGCGACAATTCATAAGATGCATTCACATGAAAATCATTATTTTTTTCATCAAAAACTTAATCTTTTTTCTTCAATTTTTATTCGAGTAGAACGGCAAAAAATGGTTGTATTTTTTAGAAGTTTTTTTAATTTGGCTCCGATCAAAGAATCGAAATTTAAAGAAATGCAGTTATTCTCTTTTTTAAATGTGGTTTTTTTATAATTACCAATTTTAAAATTTAACTTTACAACTGTTTTTATAATAATATTGTTATAACAATACAAAATTGTTGTAATATACAACATTGTTACTATGTAACATTAATATTACATAATATTATTACTTTTCTGTACATATATATGTATATTTTTTATAATTCCACTTTTTTCTTCACTTTTATTTGATACCCAGTTTATAATTAAGGTTATAGATTCGGAAAGAAGGAGTTCAGCCATCAGCAATTGTTTGGCTATTCATGGTAGTTTATTTATATTTACGTATATACATTAGTGTTAGTTGAATTAATAAGCGCTGTAATTTGTATATAATAATATAATTATATAAAATAAATAACATGGAAGTTTATATTCTGCTATCGATCGCGTGTTCCGTTACTTTATAAAAAATTATGTTTATTTATATTTTTTGCGAAAGTTTAAAAGAAATTTACTCTTGGTCTTGTTTTCCCTTTAATTTGTTGAAAACTAAGGCAGGAACACTTATTTTTAAATAATCTTGTTCACTTTACATGTATTACAAGGAAACAGGATTTGCGTGCTGCGAGTATAAATATTAAGTTCTAAAATAAAACGATCATTAACGCTCAAATAAAACTCACTTTAATTATTGTCTTGAATTTGTATATATTTTAATACTAAGTACATTTGTACTTTGCTTGAAATTTTAACTTAATTAAAAAAAAAACTGTTTTCTTTCCATGGAATAAAGATAAGATTGTTTTGCCTTCCTTATTTTTCTTCTTTTTTTTCATACATTTCTTCTAGTCTTACTTAACGTTACTGGCCTTTTTTTTAATTTTAATTTAACTTTTTGCATATCGGATTAATTTTTAATGTGCTTTAATATATGTGTTTTGTTAAAAGTTACATAGTAAGCTTGTGTTTTTTTACAAGTTTTCTTTTTTAATAAAAAGTAATAATCTGTAAACCTTACATTCAGCATTTTAGTATAAACCTTTTCTTAATTTTATTTCGGTTGGTTTTTGCCATCATCGTTAATTAATGGAATATTCTGTTAATTTTTTTTTCTCTTTTAGGTGATCTAACTGAACTTTGTAATACAATTTATAGGCATTTCGCATCTGTTTAAGTGTTTTTTTGAGTAATTGTAACTTTTGAGTTCCCGTACTGATTTCAACTACCTTGAAGAAATGTTCTTTGAATCTTTGAAAGTTATGTGTTTATTAGAGCATAAAATTGGAAAGGGATTGAACAATCAATTTGATAAATTTTATCTCAACACCTTTAATCAATTTATTATTATTTTTTACAATACATAATATACCGTTTTTTTGTTTTATTTTATGAGCTTGACATTATTATACTTTTTATTGAGCGTTAAATCGTTAATTATATAAGTATTATTATTATCATACAGACTGATAACAAAGTATGGGATCCCTTAAGTAAATTATTCAACTGTTAAATTCTAGAAAAATTTAATTTAATAAATGTTCCTACCTCGAAATGATCCATTTTTCGGTATGAGACCATCACATTCCCTAGAGCTCAAGTTGGCGGACCAGTTCAAACATTTTAAATGAAAAGTTTAGAGTGGTAATGCATCATTTTAACGGAGATGAAAAAACAAGAATTTTTTACTTAAAATACATCAAGCTACGACAACCCTAACCAAAATTATTCCCGTTTAATATTTTTAAAAGAAGTTTTAACGTGGTTTACAGTAATTCTTAAATTACTATCCAGCAGGGAAACATAAAAAAAAAGTTTAGTAAATTCTCCTACTTCAAAATTATCTATATTTCTGTATGACACCGGTTGTAAGGGTGCTCTATAGGCTACTTTTAAAACTAAACATTAAATGGCTGCCATTTTGGTTTAAGTAGTCATTGACCTATGTACTCGTATTTTAATTCAGTATTTTTGTTTTTCAATGCCCATTAAAATGATTGTCAGTCGTACCTCTTTCTTTTTTTAATTTTAGTTTTCCCTCCATGGGGCTTAGGGTAAAAACATGACTACTTATAAAACAAATAAATCATTTAAAAGTAGAAGCATTCTCTAAATTTAATTTTTCTACGTTTAATTATTTTGGAAAGGTATTTAAGTATTTCCGTATTTCATTAACATTCTGTTTATTTAATTTCATTTAATTTTTCTTATAAATGAAGTAACTATTTAATTTCGATTAAAATCTGCATTTGTACGTATTTCTGTTTGCTTCTCTATATTATAAAATATTCAGCAAGTCTTGTTAATTAAATTTATTTTAGTTCTTTCTAATTATAGCTTGTGACCTTGCCGCAGAGTTTGCAATCGAATGATTTTTTAATTAAAATTTACCTAATTATAAATTAACGTATTAAGAATATTTTATTATTGTATTTTAGAAAGAATAGAACAAGTTTTATTTTCATAACGAATACAATATTTACTACCGTTAACTAATTGCACAATAAAAATATCAAATAATAAATTATGTCAGTAAGAATAGCAAATCGTTATCGCCATTTTAAAATGTTATTTTTTATTGCTTCTAAATTTTCCGAAAAGAGTTTTTTCTTATCTACTTTCATGCCTATTAAAAGAAAACCGAAAATGAGGCTCAAGCGCTGTTTTTTACATTTACATAGAAAATATTGATGATTTAATTAAATTTTTATTTACGAATTTTTTAACTATATAAAACTACCTGCTAAGTTGTATTGCGATTAGAATACGTAACAACGCAATAATGTTATTTTATCTCTGTAATAATAATAATAAATAATATTGTGAAAACAGTAAGTAATTAAATGCGTTGTAACACAGCTGAAATATAAAATAACTCAATCCAACCGGATTTAGTAAAATACGATATAATATCTGTAAAGTATACGCCGTAATATAAACATTCTTAAAATATGAATGCAATGCAGTTTTTTCAGAAAAGTGCGAATGTGTGATTGAGTAAAACAAAAGAACATCTGCCACAGTTATTTTTCGACTTCAGGTGAGAAGCGTGTGATTATAGCTGTTACAGTTTGCATTTATTCTTTCTTAAAAAATTCACTAATGATTTCGGTATATATATATATATATATATATATATTCTGTTATATTAAGCATATGTGTTAGTGTTATTGTATATTTAATATAACATTTCATTATAGTTTGATTTGTATTATTTATTTTATTAATCTGTCTAATTGAAATTTTAAAAAAAACTAAATTTATAAAAGTGGGTTTTGAAGAATTAATTAATATCTTAAGACTTACTATTTTTTTTGTTTTGGTATTAAATTGGACAACTGTATTTTTAAGTCTATGGAAAATGTCAGAGATGCAATACCATCTACTGTATCATTAGACTTTAATTTAATGTAAAAATGTGTTTAATTAAATAATAAACGTAAATAATAATAATAATAATAATTATGTATTAATACAGTTTTTTAATGTGAAAGAGTAAAGAGTAAGACAGTTAGATGTTCTCTTTGTTTACTGTTTATTTTGTGGGTTTTTTACGTTTGTGTTCATAAAAGCTTATATAATTATTAAAAAAAGTAATAGTAATAGTTTTCGCTATTATTATTATTCTTGTGGTTATAAAAGTGTAAACTTCTCCTGGTTAAGTTTAATATAAAAAAAATATGTAGTAAAAACCGTTATATGAATCGTGAAGTGTCATTCTGTGAAGTACTCTACATTAAAAAAAAAAGAGTAGCATGTTTTTTTTATTTTGTTTCAGTGTGAAAGGATTTTTTTATACTTCATTTTAGATTTTTATTTTATTATTATACTAAAATAAGATTTTTAATAAATAAATTGTAAAAAAAAAACTTTATTAGATTCGGTAATGAATTCTCATTGTGTTTTTTAAAATAGAAATATCAATGAATTTAATTGGTCTTTATTTCAAAAATATATATATATATTTTTTTTCCACCAACCGATTTCATAAATCGTATAACATCTTCATCTTTGATCCGAAGGTTCGAATCCCGAGAAAGTTTAACATTTTTTTTTTTAGAGCTACAAAATTCCATATGAAATTTTCTCTTATTGGTTGCAGTTAGGAAGATCGTTTGGCCTTAGAAATTTTCCTGAATCTCATTCACCTAACGCCAGAAAACTTAGAAAAGTTGCCAGAAAAAATTAAATATGTTTAAATTTTATTTGCTTTTATACTAATCAGTTTATTGCTTAATAACCAACAGTTTGAGTATCGGTTCTCATAGTACTGGTAATAATTTGATTAAAAATTTCGAAATTGCAAAGTTATTTATAATACCATTTTTTATCTTCAGCTGTTCGGGCGTGATTTGTAAATAGATTAGAGATATTTATTGGCAACGAATGCTTCCGGTAATCTGTGCCAGATTGGCATCATAAAAGAAAATACGGCTCTAAAAGACCTTATCCAGGAGAAAATTGAGGGAAAAGGAATATGAAAAATATATTTGTAAGTATCTTTTTAACTTTAATTTTGTTTTTAATAATTACGAGGGCGTACCACAATTAAAAAGACAAATGGGAACATGGAAAAACTATTCAATAAAATAAATTGAAACTGTCTTACGTTTATGTTGGCATTTCTGAAAAAAAAAGAAGTTGAAAAGAATTTTCCATTACTATAATTTATTTTGCTTATTTCAAAATGTCGGTTTCGCTTTTAACGTGTAGAAAAACAGCTTGCTGTTACAAGATTTTTGTTTTTACCTAAAGATGTTAAAACAGTATGGTAAAAAGTGCATTAACCGACAGAACGTTTATAAGTAGAGTGTACAGTTTAACTGGATAGAACAAAGTTCATCGCTTTTTATTGTACCGGTAGACCGGTGGAAATTTCGATTGACGCATTGCAAAATCACGTTAATGATTTTATTCTTGAGGACGGACCCATAGGAAATTTGGAATTTGCTGAAATTTGTAGTGTGAGTATTGGAATTATCCATTCTGTTATCCTTGATAAACTGAATTACCGCAAAATGTATCCGAAGTGGATTCAAAGACGGTCGACTCAAACACATCTTAATTCACTTTTGAACAGAACTTGAGCGTTGATTTTTGTCAGAAGGTGAAGATGCGTTTTAGATCGCATATGAACGTACGTAGAAACTTGAGTTCGTAATTTTGACAGGGAACTAAACGTCAGAGAATGGAATGAAAACATCCGAACAAACCCGCCAGGAAAAAATTTAAAATCCACGGATCATCCGGTAAAATTATAGTAACGGTGTGTTGTGACTATAAAGGTGCAATTTATTGAGATTATTCGGATGATCGACTTCAACAGGTGATTTTTCTGATTACGACATGCTAAAAAAGTAGTTGTAACCCACAATAAGAAGGAAACATCCCGGTTCTCTCTCAAAACGAGTAATTCTTGTCCATGATAAGGCCTTCTCCGTACTGCTCAAAAGAATGGGAAGTTATTCAAAAATTGGATCCGGAGGAGTTGCCGCTTCCTTCTACTCCCGATCTCGCACCTTCAGATTATTTTCTTTTGGTCCTCTCAAAGAGTTTTTACGTGATACAGAGTTCAGCAACAATGAGTGTGTTGAAAATGCGGTATAAGGATGTCACAGACACCGAGGTAGATAATTCTTTACAAATAGAATAAAAACACTCAGAGTAAGATATGCCCAACAAGTAAATAACAGAGGTTAATGTTGATAAGAATTGTTAATTTCAAATAATAGTATTGTCGTTGAATAAATGATAACTTTGACTAGAGTCATTTATTTCTTTAATTATATAACGACGATATTTCTAATATTTTAGTAGTGATATGATGAAAATTTAAAGAAAATGACAATTTAAGAAAAATAGATTTATTTGTACAAATTAAAAAAAGATCTCTAGCGATTTCGACTGTACTATATGTTTGTTTTAATTTCTCACACATAATGAGAATTACTGTACTACGTAATATAAAAAAAAGCCCTGAATAATTTTTGTCACTTGAAATGCGTGTTGTTCGTTCCATAGTTTACTCTTTATGTTTGCAGGTTTATTGTTCAAACGCTATTGCGACGGAAGATCGTTCCTTAAGAATGGGTAACTTTACCGCACGCAGCAACAGTTATAAAACGGTCGATTGTACCTTCAAATTGTTCTTCGGTGCCGTACTTTAGCTCGTCATTCTCTTTGAACGTGTCTTCTACACTCGGTATGCGGTTGAATTCGACGTGTAACTCTGTTTGAATAAATTATCAGAGATGTTGGAACTTTTACTGTACTTTTGTCTTGTTTTATAACAGTTGGATATCATGAAAAAGAATTCATATTTCTTAAAATTTGTTCTTATTATAATTGGTAGAAGTTTTCTTAAGTTAAAGGGTTTTGTTTGAAATTTTATTCTTGGCGACGAATGCAGTTAATGTTGTTTCTTTTCGTAATTTATTATTATTATAAATTATTGCAGTTTTCAATATTTACTTTAAATGTTGTAATAGCTTTTTTTAATAATATTTACTGAACTTTTTAAAAAGTAAATTTTTCCGTTATACTCATTTGTAAATTAATAAAGTCGACCAAGTTATAAAATCCATAATTTAATGTGTTCTAATTCAATTCATATTTAGTGAACAAGTTATTTTAATTTCTATAACTTGTTAAACTGGCTGTTGCGTATATTATTAACGTCAAGTTATCCTCAAAATATTAAAATGTTAAGTATCGCAGTTAAAATTACAGAAATTTATGTTTGCATGCGCGCGCGCGCGTGTGTGTGTGTGTGTGTAGTAGTAGTAGTAGTATTAGAAGTAGTAATAGCAGTAGCAGTAGCGGTAGTACTAGTAGTAGAAAGTAAAGTGATATTTTGTTATGTAATACGGTAAAAATGTAGATTGAAATTTTTTTTCATATTTTATTTTTATAAATTAATTCCAACTATTTAAAAACAATCCCTTTATTAATTTTTTTTATGTTAAAAATTAATATAAATACAGGTTACGAAAGCCTAGATGTATGAATAACAAATATAGGTGTTAATGAAATATGTTAAGGTTAATATTATTATTGTTCGTGTATTAATTACCTAATTAATAATATTAATAATACCTATAAACAGTCTCATATTAGATGTGAATAAATTATATGGAGTGACTGCCGTGTTACTGTATAATAGAAAAAAGTCTTAGAAAAAATTTAATTACAACAATAAAATCGTCGTCATTTCTACGTAACGTTTATGAAATGCACACTTGTATGACATTCTCTATTTTAATTTCATTGGTAGGTAAATACAGAGCAGAACTTAATTTTTCAGAAAAAAAATCGTGGAAATACAATTTAGATAGCTTTTAAAAATAATCGTTATTGATAAAAATTTATCTATCCGACGAGTGATTGAAAGATTTTTAAAAAAAAACTTTTTTTAGAGAGAGCATTCCGAAATCTAACGGGTGTTATACGATGAATTTGATACCGCTGGAATCATCAGTGCAACACAAATCATATGTAACAATTTGAAATCGAAATAAAATGACTGCGACGCTCGATGAATATTGATTTGTATCAATCATGAAGACTCGTATGGAACTCAGAATTCTCGTTAATTATATACAGTTTCAACTTAAAGTAACAACGTCATGAAAAATTTTTAATCAAGTTAATAATAACAAATTTCGGTTACGTGCTGTGATCAGACTATAAAACAATCATTGTGTGAAATGGACAGATTGATTCTGTTCACAATAAGCACTGACTATATTATGAACACTATTACTCTCAGAGAAAATTTGTATGATTGGTGTAATTCATGTATTATTTATTTATTTATATGCTTTGTACATTTACTTGTACTGCATTTTATGCATCAAAGGTGATACAGCTGTAAAAAAGACCGAATAACAATCGGCTCTATAATTTGTGTAATTCTGTAAATAAACATAATAACATTTGTTGTTGGTTGATGTACAAGTATACTGAATGATTCAGAGTGAAATCCTAAAATATTTAACAAGCGGAAGATGAATGAATGTATGTAAAATATCTTACTAATAAACCATGTACTGTATAAGTAGAATTTCATAGAATTTTACTATTTTTTTTCAATTATCGAAGTTTCTGAGAGAAAAGTATAGGGACGCTGATTTTTTCCGAGAATTTGTTTGAGTATGATTGACTATAATGGAAAAACGAGCAAAACAAAATTTTAAAAATATGCCTTTTTAACCTACAACTAACCCCCCTCTCTTTTTAAAATATGCCTAAAACTAACCTATTTCTCATTGAATTTCCATTATTTGGGCGTTTTTGGTTCAGCATTTTTTCCCTGCTGAATTTATTATCCTAGTAAAATCTGTTTCTATTTGTCTGTTTTTAAAAATTTTATATTAAAATTAAATTTCATGCGTGTTCGTTTTAGTAAACCGAATAAGAAAATATGAACAGTAATTAGAAGTAACCGTTATTATGTTGAAGGAGTAAAGCGATATTTAAAATATGGTTTAAAGTACTTGCTGTTTATAACTAACTGGTACGGTGAAGAAAAGTTACTACCACGTTCCATAATAATATAAATAGCATGGATTACATCGTGCACCGCTATTAGTAGGACTATGTGCCTGTCCTTTTCTGACATCAAGTGTTATTTCTTTCTATACATCCCCCGCTTTGGCGAAAAATATTTCTGTTCTTTCTTTTTCACTTTATTACAGATAAACATTGTTTAACATTGCAACCAGTTAATGGTGTGTAATTAATTAATCACGGTTATAAATTTTTTATGATTTTTTAATTTCGTTTATTGTTTTCAGGATAAAAATTCTTTATTTATTTACCTTTTTTTTGTTATTATGTGTTTTTATCATGATTTCTTTCTGAAGGTTACGCGGTAATTAGCAAAGATGACAAGACAAGTGTTTTATTAAGCGCTTCAAAGAAAAACAATTTTGTTGTATCTTCATCCTGAGATAGTTTATCATCTAATGAAATATCTACAATAGCTGTCATCAATAAGAATTCTATCCATGCTATCAGTAATGGTATGTCTACCTGAGAAATTGAAAAATAATAACCTGCTATTTAAAACTAATTATGAAATCGATAAACCGCTACGTAGCAGATACTATCAATTATTTTATAACAAAACGCATTATTATTTGTTATTCTGTGAGAAACTTTCTTTCTTTTTCCTGTTTAGCCTCCGGTAATTACCTTTCAGATAATACTTCAGTGGATGAATGAGGATGTTATGTATGAGTGTAAATGAAATAGTATTGTAGTCTTAGTTCGACCATTCCAGAGATGTGTGGTTAATTGAGACCCAACCACCAAAGAACACCCGGTATCCACGATCTAATTCTGTGAGAAACTAGGATTATTCAGGTTAACGTATAAAGCTAATTTGAATAGATTATATTTATTTAAATTAGCTTAATTCTGCTTCGTACTTTTAATAATGTCATATTTTTTTATTTTTTGTTAATAGATATTTGTTTCATATTTTTGTTTATTTTTTTTTACGTAATATTTTTTGTCTGGTACACATATATTTTAACCTTCGACTTTATAATTTATTTGGTTTTATGTATGAGATAACAGGAATTCTAAGCTAGAGAGATTGGATCTAACTAGGACAAGTGTGTAAATGTTTACATGACAAATGTAATGTAATGAAATGTACGTGACAGTTTACTTGGCAAACAAAAAACAATTCATTTATCAATATTGTATCAAAATTACCAAAAATTTGCTTCGGATTAAGTGAATTGAATGTATACAAAACAAGGTTGAAAAAATATTTATAAATAACCGTAGCCGTAAAAAAATTTAACCCAAATATTCTTTGTAAAAACAAAAGGCGGTATAACTTATGGTAATCTTTAGTTTGCCAACTTGTCGTCTGGCCCTGCGTAAATTATTACTTACATCCTATTTGTATTGTTTTTTTTCTTTATATAAACTAAAATATATTTTTAAAACCTTGTTTTTCTATTTATATCGGCTTTTAAATTACCAAAATAAATGTGTAGCTGCTTACAAACATATACAAATAGCCAACATGTTATAACATACGTCTGTTCTAACACCCATTAAATGTTTACTTTATGCTTTTAATGAATATTACTAAATATACAAATCTAAAAAGTAGTTACTTTTTTTTATATTTACCCCTTGTCTGTTAGATGTTTGCAACCGAACTATTGTAGGCGGTCTTCACGATACTATAAACCGCTCCTAAAAATGGCACAGTATCCTGTTTTTAAGAACGATTAGAATCCCATTCCAGGATTGATATAATGAAAGGAATGATCAGTTTATCGTCTTTCATCGGTGATCTAAATATCGTGGTGTTGTATGTATTTTAGCTCGTTATCTCAAGACTGGATCGACTGATTTTTGTAAAATTTGGCATGGTGGTTTCTGTATGTGTGTGTTATTAATGTCATTTAATTCCTTATGGGTCCCTCAAAATATTTCTTAAAGGGTAGGTAATTTTTTTCAAATAATTTAATGGCCCTTAGTTAGATAAGATAATATTTTCTAATAGTGTTTGGTCTTATTCAAAACCTCATAAAGGAGGCGCAAAAAAACCCTGTATTTCGTTTCGGGACTCAAAGACACATTCTTTTACTGATTGGATTCTGCCATTACCTTGCTTTGTTAAAAAATGACACTAATGTAATGGTAGCATCCAGTCTAAAACTAAGCGTATTTCCGTCAGTTACCGATTTTTGCTAGATATCTTCGTTCTGGATTAACCGATTTTTATAAAATTCTGTTCGATTAATTCTGATTACCTGTTGTTAATGTCATTTTATTTTGATTAAAATCGGTAAAGAGGGGAAAGATACACAAAGAGTAGAATCATTTTTTACACAATTTTTTCATTTGCATACTTATATAATTGAATGTTCTACTGCAATGTTTTCCAGTACTGCAATGTTTTGCAGTAGAGTGTTCTACTGCAAAGTAGCTAAAGTTACCTTTTTTTAAATTGATAAAATTTGATTTCAGGTTATAAATTTAAAAGATGTTATGTAATAATAAGAAAAGTTATAAAAAATCAATTAAAAAAAATATAGTATTTTAAAATCCTTACTTACTTAAAATCCTTAAATATAGTATTTAATATCTTTACTGGTAAGGAATTAATTGTTAATTTTGATGTAAAATACTCTTACATTTTTTTAATAAATATTTTGTTTTACAGATGTAATCCTAAATAAAAAAATTAATTATAACATCTTTTTTTAATATTTTTTGCAGACTGTAAGAAACGTTTGTAGCTTGTTATAATTATCTAATAATATGACCTATCCTGAAAAATCTTTTTTTTTCTGTTTCGGAGTAGGTATTTGTTTCTTATGCTGCATCCTGTGTATGACCAAAGTGTATGAAATAAATTCTACTTTTTTTTAAATCAAACTGAGTTGAATGTGTTTAGTGGTGTAATAAGTAGCCCTTATTTTTTTAAATGGGCACTTACAAGCTTTTTTAGTCTTGCTTACATAAATTATTCCGTTAGTTCGTTTTTGTGGTAAAAATATGCTAATATTGTAACCCGTGTTATCTCAAAAGACTTTGCTCCATCTGAACAGGGAAGTATTTTTGTAAATTTGTGCATTCTCATTCATTACAAAAGACTGAAATAATTTTATACTTTATTAATGATACTTTTTTCCACCTTATTTCTAATTTATATTACGAATTTTACCTGAAATATGAAATATCCAATGAGTTTGTTGTATATGATTGTGTACAAGGAAAGCATGAATACTATTAAGTTTTTATACGCAGTATGACTTTAATCTTTTGTATATCCTTAAATACATAGAGATCGTCTCTAAACTTTTAAAATAAAACGGTTAGAAAATGTAATTTTTTGAATTTATATGTAAAAAATTTAAATATATTTATATATTTAAATAAATACTACATTTACCTAATCTTGTGATACTTTTGGTTTCAGACTAACATTTTTAAGGAATATATCTGACTTTATCTGTATTCATTTTTTTATTTTCTACATGACCTACATGAAATTTCACGGAACTATATTTAACCTATGCGAAATGATGTGTTTAATAATACCTTAAAATATTTTCAGTTAAATAAATTATCAAATAAAATTATTTTTTTTTTGTTCATTGACGTTTGAAGACTTAAAAAAACAGGTAATACTTATAAAACTCTTGGCCTCGATAGTCTATTACGTGGGAGGAAAATTAAGTTGAACTTTAAAGCGTATAAGTAAACAACTAAAAAGTTAATTAACATAATTATTTATCATTATTTTAGTAAGCCTCTTTAAAACTTTGAGATACAAAATGTATGGACGTATGGTGGTGACCATGGCTCTCCAACACGTTGACCGATTTTAATCAAAATTAAATAACATCAGTGACCGTATTCAGAAATCATCGTACAAAATTTCGTAAAGATCGGTTAAGCCGGTTTGAAGAGATTAAGAAATATGATAACTGACGAAAAAATTAACCTTGGATCTTCCCACTCCTGATTGGAATCGCCCAAATATATACATCCAACTTAATGTAGTAATATATGGAATTATCCAGGTAATGCTAGGATGTGACTTTGATTCCAAAACAGACAAGAAAGAATAAAGGGGTTTCTTGCATCCAGCCATTTAAGTCGGATTTAAATAAGATAAAACATAATCGGAAAATAGCTTGAAAGAAATTTACCTATCACACATTAAGTAAAACTTTCGGATAAGGTCCGTATGCCCCTGTCTCGTTGACCCATTTTGACAAAAATTGAATAGCATTAATATTCCATATACAAAAATCATCTTAGCAAATTTCATCCGATTCGATTCATCCAATCTGGAGATATCAAGAAAAAACCAGGCCAATATACATACATACCTGTACGTGCTTCCGTAATTTTCAAATCAATTTTTTTTCTGATAGAGAAAGGTCATGAATCGGTCAAGATCTCGTTGTGGTCATGTAAAATTTGTTCAGATTATTCTATTATCCATAATGTAATATACAGTACAGCTATAAAGTCGATAAAATAAAAATATTTCATTGTTCATTCATCTCATTATACGGGATAAAAATTTATACAATTTTTTGAATTTAGAATCTTTATTTACTTAAATATAAAATATAGAAATCGAATGTTTAACTTATTAATCTTTTGTATGCTTATTAAAATATTTCTTTTATTGAGATAACACATTGAAAAAGAACATTTTCAATATTTATTACGCGTTACATAAAATCATTTTTGTATAAGTTACGTGTAAAGTATTTTAGTGCGATACTTTAATATCATTCCATCCTTTCAATTTAATGGGCCCTTTAGATGATAATCGATAGTTTCTTACCTTTTACGTGTGGTGATAAATTGTATTTTTAATACGTCATCTTGGTTTTAATATTTTAATTATTAGTTATGCCGAAATTCACTTTTATATATAATAATTATTTTTTTATTTATAGAAATATCGCAGGAAATTTAGTATCGATGTTATGTTGTAATTTAATTTAATATAGATTAAAATTTTTTTAAATAGGCAGTTATGTAGTGTTCATAATGGTATCCGGCGTTACTGTACCGTATATCTCTAATGAGATTCCGCGCATACCCTTAATAAAGTGTATATATATCTTGGTATTGAAATCTAACGAAGTGAAAATTTAAGTGCTGACAGAAACTTTTTATACCTTGAATGATATTCAAACGTCAGACAGGCAATCTCTGAGCCCTGATATAATGATGTTTCTGTCTATGTTACGTTGTCAGTACGGTAGTTATTTTACTATTACAATAGCTTCGTTATTGATTCATCCGATTTTATTCATGCGAATACTAAGACTCTTCTTTTTTTTCAAATAAAACGCGCATAAGTATATATGAAATGAATTGTTTATATTTTCTTTTTTTTTCATTAAAAATAATTTGATTTTTTTATGTTGTAGAAAAATTAGTGAACGAGATAATTTTTTTTTATTCTCATTTAATATAAATACAGTTTGATAACGAACGATGCTTTTGTATTATTTAAACTAGCATCAAAGATCTTATTTCGTTTCTGATAACGATAAATTTTTAAGTCCCTCTGGCTAGTCTGTGGCTGGAAATTAAATTTTGCATCAAAGTCTTGATTGAATTGAAACGAGGTAATTCTTTTTATACAAATGATATATTTTAAATTTTTATACGACTGTCCTGTAATGAAATAGTAAAAGAAACTCAAGATTTTATAATTCAAAGGAAATGGTACCTAATATTTCTCTATATCCAGCACTTCATTAAAATTAATGGAACTTTCTTGATAGTTATTTTTTTTATGTATTTATTTATTTTTTTTTTATCAACGAAGCCTGCGAGTACGATTTTTAATAAACTCCTTGCCATCTTTCAAAAACCGGAAAACAATTATAATCATATTTCGGAATTATTTGCTCGAAAGTTGAACCATTATAAGCCGATTACTTTCAAGTAATTAAATACTGCGCTCTGTAGATAGGTGATAAAATTAATTTAGAAAATAGAATTAACTAAAACATTTTCGATTGATTTTTTTTTTGTATACATATATAAATTTATCATAATTTTCACTGGAAATATATTCTTTACTAGTTCAGGGAATGTGAAATTTAAGAATAATTTTTGTCCTAATAAAACACAATATTTACAACAGTTTGATAATTTATCCAACTCTCTGTGTTGTGTAAGCGAGCGACACACACGCACACATTAATTTATCTGATTAGTTTGGATAAATTTTTTTGTTTGATTGTATTCAATAACTAGTAACGTTATAAGTAGATTGCCCTGTTAGTACTTCTGACCACACTTTTATATGGATGTAAAACGGACGGTATTTATGCGTGCTCAATCCATTTGCACTTATAATCTTTAAGATTACTCACTAGAATTCCAAAGAGTACTATAATTCCTTAAACGGGCCATAAGGAATATGTTGTTTACATTATAGAGTCCAGTGTACAAGCTCCTATATTTGGATACAACAAATTTTAACGAGCACTGCTCTTTATCACTGTCAAATATTTTTATTGTTATAATCGTTTTTTATGAATAACACGCTTCCCTCCATGATGGTCTATTTCGTTATAATTTATGTATACATAAAAAATCCTTTTTATTATATAAATGTTTAATAACTTGCACAAGGTTCTTCCTAAACATGTAATTTATTTAATTTTTTAACACCGGTAATCGATTTTACATTTTATTTGATAGTATTTTATCTTTTTTTGTGTGTGGTCTATGAATTTCACTTTAAAATTTTTTTAATATGTTTTATTATATAATAAGGTAAAAAACTGTTTACAAATAATAAAACTAGTTGCAATCTTAAACCCTCACGCTATTCTAAACTCTCCAATTAAACTAGTCGTACGAATCGGAATGTTTCTTCTTTGAAGAAAGTATGTTATTTCGGGTAGAAGAAAATTACCCTTAATTATATTGGAAAACTTTATCGTAATTGGGGTCGGAACCAGGATAAGTAGATTCACAACGTTTTGTATATAATACATTCAAGAACCTAAAAAGTATAAACGGCTACTTGTAATAAATACTGCTTCTTAGAATAGTCATTTTTATGGGGTAATTTTATGTTAAATTGAAAATTACATTAATTAATGTTTGTTGCAAGTATGCTATACAGAGCGTTAACAAAATATGGGAACACTTAAATAACTTTTCAACAGTTAAGTAAATTTTTTTTTAAATTTAGCCGAAGCTCCTACCTTAAAGCGATATAATTTTCGTTATGAGACCACTACTTGGGGTGAACTGTAGTAGACCACTTTTGAAACTAGGTGTGAAAAATATTAAATGACTGTCATTTTAATTACGAGTTGTCACATCCTGAAGTTCGGGTCTATCTTTTATTCCGCTGCACTTTAAAATGATTACACAATTCTATCGTAACGTCGAGTTGATCCCCATGAAGCTTGATAGTCATATACAGAAAATTACATTGTTTTGAGGTCAGAGCATTTGCTAAATTTGATTTTTCTTTGTTTAAAAGTTATTTAGGGGTTCCCTTAATTTATTAATTAACACCTCTGTTATATAAATAGCAGCAAGAACTTAAAAAAATTATTGCAAGAAAAATGACAAAAAAATGTATATAAGCGTAATAGGTTTAGTTTTAGTTAATAGAGAATACAGTTATTTTAAATGATTTTAAAAAGTTCGTTGTTGATAGATTTTTTCTGATTCATAAGGCAGAAAATTTTTTAAAAAAGGCTGAAAAATCTTTGTAATTTTTTTTTTTTTAATATACAGCATTGATAAACCACTAATATTTATCAGTTGTATATTATATATATTTTTTTATATGCATTTCTAAATAGACCAAACGTAACATTTTTTTTTTAGAAAAAAATAACAAGCGTATGCGTTCTTCTTCTTCTTATTATTATTATTAGTATTTGCATGTTTGCTAGATATTTTTAGACTGAAATTAGCTTAAAATAACAAATTGGTAAATAAATAGTCATAGTACCGAAATACGTACTTATTGAAACTGACAGAGTAACAGTACGACGTCATTGTACACGCGAAGTATGAATGTCTTCACTCGTAAGGAATTTTGATGGATGCTTTAGGCAGGTGTAAAGATAAATATATTCGACCTCGGTTTTGTCATTGCATACGATCAGGAGTATATCTTCGAAAAACGTTTACTTCTTATTCTTGCCACATGTCATTAGTTGTAAAATAAATCATATATTTTTATGAATTATTCGTTTCATATTACTTTCTAAATTCGTTAAATGGGACGTTACAATGATTAGCGTCAATAAATTAATACATAAAAAACTATTAACGAAAATTAATAAAATATTAAAAAGTAGTATTAAAGAATGATTATCAAAGTATACTATGAAAGGGATTAATCGGTTTATTAAAATTATCAATATTTAGCTGCAATAAAACTATAACAGAGAGAAAAATTAAATTTAAATAAATAAAAATGTGACAAAAAGAGTCGAGTAATAAAGCTGGCATAGATATGTATAATTTTCTAGTCTTCGAAACAATAAATAAAGGTTGATCGTATGCACTCACTTGGTAAAAAAAAATCGGTGAGTTAGTTTAAAGAGAAAAAAAAGATTCTGATTAATTGTGCTTTCTTACCATATAGGGTGGATATAAAATTTCAACCAAAAAGTGTATAAGCCTTCTAAGAGATATTGAACTGTGCAAAAAAAATTATACAATTTCAGTCAATTTTTGAGTTCATGGTAATCCACCTTCTCTTGATTAATTATGCCCAAAAATAAATGGTATTAATTACCATATATGCAGAGATGAACGTACAAAAGTGCAAAAATATCTTCCAACCTTTATCAAAAAAAACGATAACTGACAAGAAAAAAGATAATTACACGTTTTATCCTTTATCCCTCAATAGAATTTCCCAAATATATAACTAAAGTGTAATACTAATATAATGGAATCATTTAATTAGTATAACAGTATGACTATGTCTAGAAATTACAAGAAAGGATTTTTTTCTCCCGCCCATTGAATGAGACTATGAATTCGGGCGGGCAGTTTTTCTCAGTGCATATAAATCGTAATTTAATTTGAATATTATGCACTAAAAATTTGAATTAAGATGAGATAAATATTAACAGTCGAATCTGAAAAACTTATTTTTAATAAGTCCGATTTTTAATATGTGTGATACTAAGGGTTTTGTTTTTTAACTTTGGAATTTATTCACCTGGGTTTTGCTTTTTTTAACGTAACTTCATGATTAAATACTGAAATATTAATATTTAGTCATTATACTTTACGTTTGCTTCTAGAGTCTATGTATTTTCCTTTATCGAGATATTATCTTCCTTTGTATTTGTTTAATCGGAGATAATACGGTAGAGCTCGCAATTTGAAAGATTTGAATTAATTAGTTTTTAAATTAATCTTCTAAGTATTAATTGTTACTTTTTTTTTACTACAATTTATTTATAAATTATAGATTACTTTCTATAAAATTTATAGAAATATTTCCGTAAAGTTACAAAATTGTAGCTGTAACGAATAAAATATATAAATGACGTTGTATTGAGAGAATGTTTATACAAACATTATACAAAAATTTCTTTGAACAACAAAGAAATTACTTCAGAAAGAGAAGAATTATCAATCGGTTACAGCGTAAGGTGGAAAAGCATTTTCGTTATGACATTCAAATAATCTGACAAGGTTAAGGAATATATTTCAGTTTTTTTTTTTGTTTGATGTTCTTTCAATAAGATTTTAGACGATTCATCGCTTATTTGTCGTAATCATATTGTTACCGATATTTTACAGGTGATGTGTAAAGAAAAATTAACTAGTAATAAATAAAACATGTAACTCATTTGTACTTTTTTCCGTGGAAAAAGAACTCAAATATTCTTACTATGGAAATTGTTTATGAATTATGGATAAAATTCACGCCAAACTGAAAACAATTATAACGTAGTCGGTGAAATTCCTCCGAAATTCACTGTAATGGGAGAAGTTGAAAGAAGTCTGGTATGTTGGTGTTACGTAATAATAATAAAAAGACTTAATAGACGTAAAAGAAACGTAAAAGTTTCTTTTATTTCCCACCATTTATAAAATTTAAATTTTTAAGGTTTTATTATCACTATTATAGTATTTTGTAGTAGGATTACGGTAAAATTAGTTACAAAAATGCTCATTTTGTAACTCGCCTACGAGTTTATCTGCTAATTATACGACATGAAGTGCCATTGTTGATTTATGTTGAAACAACTGAATCATTCTATTTCATCCACAAGTGGTAGTTAAGATGATTTTAAGAATAACATGGCGGTCAGTTTAGTGTTTGTCAAGTTACTATGCAAATAACTTGTTTCAATTATTTCGCGAAATTGATTTGAAGGCGAACGGCGTTCAGTTCCTACTTGAAATGGAATTCTACGTAACTCGTGATATTGCAATAACTGTCATGAAATGAATTTATATTTTTCTGATAAAAATGATTGATGGTGTTGCAGGAAAGGCGGGTGCAGGAGCGAAATTGGTCTGATTAACGGTACTTGGCGTCAAGCTTGTAAATTATCTTTCGTCACGTGTTTATTTAATTACTTTTGGTTTATAGCGGTGGAGGAACCCCATTTACGGACGCCTAGGCAGTGTCGGGCTCGCTAACAGGTTCCGCAAGATATTATTAGGTGCGTACATGTTCCTGCGCACTACCGATTAAACATCCATCCCTGGATATCCCCCCTCCTGGAAACCGCTTATGCAGCGTTACTTCAGGAAGGGGTAAACGCCCGATCACACAATCGGACACCGCAATCAAAGGAACACCAATATACAAATAAACACCAATACAATCACACACTTAACACAACACACAAGCAACACTAAGACACAGTAAAGCACAATTACGCCCCCCACACACACACGCGCGCACACACACATACAGTCGCCCCACATAGGCAAACACCAAACGCACACAACAGTCAAACAAATTGCCGTACTCATCCACGCACACACACATCCAACATCATGTACATTCCCAGGAATTTACCACATACTTACACAGAACTTACCAGAACGTCCACAGTCTGAGCTTCAAAAGAGGAGAACCTTACTACGGGTCTGAGCCAGCGGAATGACCACGGCTTCATGGCATCCAGTCGACCCCCCCACAAGGTCGGGGGCTCCCTATCACAACTACCAGTTTTTGTGGAAAAGAATTAGGAACGAATTGTGATGCCATGACCGACTGAAAAATTTATCTGCGGTAGGTGTGCGCGGACAGTTTATTATGAAATCTTACAATAGTAGGAGGTCCGAACAACACAGTTGAAATAGATGAAAGTTGTTTCGCGAAGCGTAAGAACAACGTAAAACCGATTTTCCCGCAGCAGTGGGTGGAATTTAAGTGTGTTTTTTTGAGTATTTATTAAAAAAATTAGATTTAAAGTTTAGTTCATTACGTTACTTCATTGTTATTTCATTATGTTACTTCTAATTATTAATTTTATTTGTGTATTACAGTTAAGTGTAAGGTCATGGTAAAGGTTATAATCTGAAAAACGTAAAACCGATTTTCCCGCAGCAGTGGGTGGAATTTAAGTGTGTTTTTTTGAGTATTTATTAAAAAAATTAGATTTAAAGTTTAGTTCATTACGTTACTTCATTGTTATTTCATTATGTTACTTCTAATTATTAATTTTATTTGTGTATTACAGTTAAGTGTAAGGTCATGGTAAAGGTTATAATCTGAAAAACGTAAAACCGATTTTCCCGCAGCAGTGGGTGGAATTTAAGTGTGTTTTTTTGAGTATTTATTAAAAAAATTAGATTTAAAGTTTAGTTCATTACGTTACTTCATTGTTATTTCATTATGTTACTTCTAATTATTAATTTTATTTGTGTATTACAGTTAAGTGTAAGGTCATGGTAAAGGTTATAATCTGAAAAACGAAACGGTGCTTGTAAGTAAAGGATTTTAGGCTGCTGGTTAGACCGTCTAGTAGAACTTATGTCCTTTTTTCATTCTGAAACCCTTAGTATTAACGTGATAAATATTAATGGGATAAGTTTCATTATTTTTCTCGAATTTCCCATATTAGATTAATATCGAATCTTTTATTACAAACAGTAAAAATTTAATTTTTTCTTGCGGAAAAGCAGAATTTGTGTCTGGAATGGCGTTCCCATGCAGGAGCTGTTTTGTAAAACCTGTTTAAGATTAAACTATCAGCTATGGACGTGCAAAAATTGACCAGAGTTCCTATTGGCCGTAAACTACACGAGTTTACAGAGTTAACAGAGTTCTATTGGCCTTTAACTTTCACGATGTAGAGGATACGAGTTGAGATCATACCTTCGGGAATATAATAATTTTAACGTTTAGAGAGGTGGGAAGGTTGTGTTGTATTTTAAAACACAAGACCGGCTGTTCGTTTGCGGATATTTAAAACAGCGGGTGGTTCCAGCACGGGTCAGGACACTGATCGGTAGTTCATCGGCGGAGCGGTTCCGATTCGCTCGGTTAGTCTATCTGAGTCGAATGATCACACGGTATCGCCATTTGCCGGAAGTCGCTGATAGTTCCGAATCGAGTCCATCCCAACAAAATTTTATCGCCGTTAGCGTTGAGTCCTGATTAAAGCTTTAAGATTGATTCAAGCACCCTTGAGCAGACCTATCGAGTACTTGCTGGACTTCTGTCGACAACCAGGAGTGCCGGTAAGTGAATACACTAAATCTTATTTCGTGACCGTTGGTGACAAGCGCGTATGAGTAATAGAAGTGGTTTGAAGCATTCAGTATCAGATGAAATCTGACGTTGAATACTTCTTGTTTGGCGATTCCGTACAGTCCCACTCAAATTTAGTCTGTGTTTCTATCAGCGACAAATGGCTCTTGCCATTTTTCTTTCTTGTTCGCTATTGAATGTTATCGTTTAGGATGATCTCGCAGTGTACGTTTTTATATATAATTGTTTTGATATGTTATACTCTAATAGTGGTAAAAGAGTCCCGTTTAGTATTTTCCTTCTCGAATACAAAATAATAATAAATAAAATAAAAAGCAGTTCGTTTTATATTTCATATTCTTATATAAGATTGTGAAATATTGTTTTCATTAAAAACAATAGTTTTTTTTTAATTTACTGAAGGTATACCACAACCGTAATGGAAATGTGAGGAATAAAAGTGATTTGTATTACTGTATTGTGGTAATATTTTTAGAAGTATAAATAAACTAACGAAATATTTACAGTAAACAATTTTGGAGTAATAATAAATCGATTGCTGATAATTGTTAATCGCCGTTAATTGTTAAATACCGTTTGCAGTGGTAGTAAAATATTTTCTTAAAGGGATAAAACACATAAAGCTATTATACCTTGTATATGATATGTGGATTTATTATAATCGTTTTAAAATACTGTATATTATTATTTGTTTTGTTGTAATTGGTTGTCTTTATTTGAAAATAATATGTAAGTATGCCGATGTTTTTCTTGTGAGGTGAAATTTTATGGATTATTAAGTTTTATTTAATTCTTATTTTGATATAGAAATTAATTCTTTGAGATTTACTTCATTACTGTTTACTAATTTTTATAAAAACCTATTGTAAATTTAAAACTAAAGGCGGTTTCTTTGCTGAGTTTGGGAGTAGCGTAATTCCTGTTCCAATTTTAAAGCAGAACTTTTCGATGCGTTGTCAATTTTAATGTCAATGCTGCTATAATAAATCCTTTAAAGAATCTCAAGGAAATTGCGATATTGTGCCTCCTTTATAGATAGAAACAGAGTAAATAAATAAATGCTGTGAAAAAATATCCGAGTGAAAAGCTGAATGTGATTAAAATAAAATTGAATAATGCGATCGCTGTTGCAGCGTACGCGAATTGTTTTTACCACTGCACGTAACAAAATTGCTTTTTAGTTATTTTAGTGAGAATCTGAATGTACACACACACACACATAATTAAATCTTTAAGGTAGATGAGCTAATTATTTAAATCAAGTAACTAAAAGTTACTAGGTAAACTGCTGACAACATAATTATTAAAACATAATATCATTGTTACTTCGTGTAATTTATTGATTTATTATTATTTTTTACTTATTATTTGGTATTTACCTATTTAAAATATTTTTATAATGTAAAATGATGTTATATGAAATATTCATCTTTTACCTTTTGGTCATATTGAGTAACTGTAGTTCCTTACTTACAATAATAGTATTTATTCGTGTTTGGAGAGAGATTATACGAGTTAAAAACGTTTTAGAATTTTAGATTCATGATGTGTTCGATGAATACAGTACTCGGTGTGATGTAGTGTGTAGTTTTCTATCTGTGAAAGGTAGGGTTGGTGATGCGAGTTATAGAGATGATAGCGGTGTCTCGTGATTTATTAGTAGTTATTCCAACCGGGGTCGTTACTCCTAGTTACATCTGTCATTTTGGCCTTTTGTGTTCATGAAACGGCCATCATTTCAACACTATGCGAACTCTGTTCTTATCATTTTCCATCTAATATTCTTTATTTTTTTAACCGTTTGTTTCTAAGATTTACTCGTAAATTTATCCACTAAATAAAATCTTGAATAATTTTTTTTAAGAAAAGTTTAATCTTATCATGATTACATTTGGTAATGGTAACATCCTCGTTTGACATTTTGGATTTTTTAATTTTTTCACCCAAGATGCTGTGAAATACTACTTTATTTTACGATATTTTAATCTGTTAATCGATAAAAAATGTATTAACCTTAATCGCTTATTTCCGAAAGTAAGATTTTTTCTTTTTCCTTTTTTCTTTTCTACTTCAAAGAAATAATTTGAAATCTTTATTCGGCTTTTTATATTTTCATATGTTCCTTTATTTACTAAATAAATCAGAGAAAAAGATTTACTTAAGTTTTTCAAGGAGTGCTATCAATTTTTCGTTCGTTCGGAAACTTCAACAAAGTTTGAAATCCTCCTCCATTCAGTTTTTTCTCAGGAAGATGCCAAAACTCCGTTATAATGCGGTTTTTCTTTTTAAGTCTTAATAAACTGATGAATGATTTAAGTCTTAATAAATTTTTTTTTAAAAATTATATTACATAACGGGTTTATTTATATTATTTTTTATCCATTTTTTGCGTCCATTAATTTACCGTTTCGAATTATGTTGATTGATTGGTTTATTTATACAATTTAGTTATTTTTACTAACCATTCGGAAGGCTCCTATTTTTTTTTTCTAGTTTCTATGTGTTAGGTGTCATAATCGAAAAAGTTGTAGATAGTTGACACGTGATAGAAGTTATTCCTGAAACTGTTGCCCAGTAAACTATCGTCTTTCGTCCAAACGATAGATAATAGTTGCTAGATGTCTAAATAACCAGCATCCATGACAGATTTACTAATGAAAGTAAAAAATAAAATGATTTTCCGTCTCACCGAAATTCAGTGCTATAGGTGTCATCATCTTTATGTGTACTACACAGATTGTACACAATTATGATGGTAGATCTTTATAAACAACTTTAAAATTTTTATATCTACCATTATGTTGTAATTTGTTTTTATTGTAACTTTTATATTTACAATATATCTCATGTTATAAACATCGTGAAAAAATATCATTACCCTTAATAAAAGCAAATTTTGACTACTGTATCTTGTATCTCACATGCTGCTTGGCTTCTATCATAACAAAGATGAACTCTGCAGTAGATGAAGTATAAAATAACAAATTTAAGTACGCCTTTCCTTCGAAAAATGATGCACGCACACACACACACACACACACACACACATATATATATATATATATATATATCACATTAGTATACACTGATATATATATCAGTGTATACTAGGTGGAAATGAAGTATAGGGACCTTAAACAACTTTTCATCCGTTAATCAGAAAATGGAATCTAGAAAATGCTGCTATTTTGCAAGCCATTCGGGGGGAGCAATTAAAAATTGTTAAATGGGGTAGATAAGAGTTATGGAATAATTTTAAAGAGCATTATATAACAAAACGTTTGATTTGTAAAAACATCTGGCTACGGCAACCAATTACAGTGGCGGATATTTAATATTATTCACAGTTAGTTTCAAAAGTAGCCTACAGTACACCACTTCAAGCAATGTTCTTATAACGAAAAATAAATAATTTTGAGGTAAGAATATTTACTAAAACTTTTATATATTTAAAAAATTTCTTTAGAGGTAATGCTCTACTCTGTTAAGAGAGGCATATTTGTTATTCGTCAGAAGGATATTAGAGTTATAAATACTATTTGTTCGGATATTAATATTTGTCCATAGGAATTCCGGAATATGAGGGTGATATGTGAAAAACGTTGTCGTTTTTCTTTTTTTAAGTTTTCTACCCGTTTTGTGATAACGTACTTAGTCAAATACCGGTTGAGGATTGAACAAGATATTGATAGTTGCCGGTAAATCGCATCATATTTACTTCATTGCTGTGGAAATTGCGTATTATCGTACGAGGCGCTAGCCGCAAAGTACTTTTGCTTTGTATTCTTTCAGGGAACATGCATGAACTATTTACACCTCACGTTATCTAATGATGCTGAAATATGTTTCTTGGGTAACGATACATAAAATTTTCTTTGAATGTATGCATTACGCGGAATCGCGTCAATTATATTTTAAGCGAGTTACGGTCAAAATCGACGAAGTTTTTAAATAACTCATAATTTTTATGCTTTTATTTGAATTTTAATATATTATCGGCCGCTGTTTACTTTTAGTGGAAGTTCCCTTTACATTCTTAATTCAGTTGTACATTATTTCTGATTTATTTTTATTATTTTTCAGAATGAGGTTCTTACACCTGTTCTGGTTTATTGGACCCCTTTACGATTCTTTATTACTTTTCTTTTGATTTCATCGTACAACGTTTTTTTTTGTTACGGTTTTCTTATATCTATAAAAAATTGTAATCTAAAAATTACTACTTCATCGTTGAAAGGGTATTCGGGCGATAATGTCCGCCAACAAAAAACAGTGTCAAAAATTTCAACAATTTTAAATTGAAAATATGCTGTATATTGATTTCTTTCAATTTTGGAAATTTTTTTTGGGGCTTTTTAGAAATTTTATAAAATCCCTTCTGAGTAAGTTCATAACCTAAATTAATATATAATTATTTTTATTTTATCTGAAAATGTACCTGAAAGACAGTTGAAAGATATAATAGGGATAAAATGAAAAGTCGGTGTAATTGAATAGCTATAAGTTTGGAAATAAACTCGTAGTTTTAAGTAAATATTCTATTTTATTTTATCTTTATCTATTAGATTTGTATGAGGCAAACAAGTGCAAAAAAAAACATTTATGCTTATATAAATTATAATGTATATACGTGTAGTTTACTACGAATAAGTAAATTGGTTGTCAACCAGTGATATTGGTTACAACTAATATTATTAATCAGTTAGAGAATTTTTTTTTCTCTTTGATGTTGTTAATTCATTGTTTTATCTATGAAACTACTTGTGTTTCTCATGCTAGTAAAGCTGAACATGCTTCTTACATTCATGTAATAAACTGAATATTTCCTGTAATTTTCCTGCTTTGTTCACTATGGCTCTCTCCTTCTTAACTAATAAACAAAATCGTTAAAAGAAAACAAATGTTAAACGTCCTTTACGCGGAATAATCGAGACCATAGAGATTTTGTTAAATGTTATTAGTTTCGTTACGCTCAGTTGTATTCGTTTCATCTTGTAAAACAATTCATATACTGGTATGAAAAGAGACTCACAACCTCTTTTAACTATAATTCCGTAAATGTGATTATAGTAGTGTGTAGTTTTAGTTTACATAAAGTGAATTATTTACAGTTAAGAAAACTTATGTAATTGTTAAGTCATAAATCATATTTACGAGTGAATTGAATTACCATCACGGAAGTATATGAATATATGATTTTTTTTTATTATGCCTAAAGTACAATTTTTCAGTTATTTAAGAATTGTAATAATCTTACATTATTTACAGTGTTACAATAATTTAAGCTGTCACAAGTGTTAAACACAACGTACTATCGTTTGTGTTTTAGTCGCCTGTTTATTCAATTATTCGTAACTGTACGTAGTGTGTATTAGACCCATTCAAAATTTATTCGTACATTTGCATATCTTGATGTCGTAACTTACCGTAAATGTAATTATGGTCGTATTTCACCATTAGGGATGGAAGGAAACGTCAGCGATGCGTATTAACGTCACCACTTGTATATTTCATGCAAGTAGCCTAGTTTGTTTAAGGCATATTTTAGTAATCGGTTATCATTTAGGTTTTAAAAATAAATTTATTCGAGTTTTTTAAGCGTTTTGTGATTCGGTTTGTTATGTGAATTTAGAAAAGTGAAATAGGAGTGTAATCTATTCATTTTAAATGTTGTAAAAAGTTTTGAAACGTAGAGGTTGATGAGAATTTATAAATAATATTAAAAAACCGGTAAAGAATAACATAATTTTCCCAGTGAAGTTACGGCATCATTGATGTCGTATCTTAAAGCCCTCGTTATGAATTGTAAGCAAAATTAAATGGCATCCGTATTCGGAAGTCATCGTACAAAATTTAACGAAAGTCAGTTTATTCTGTCTGAAGATATCAATCAAAACGATAACCGACAAAAAAAATGAGACGTTTATCACCCGTTTCGGAATGAGATTATCCGAATAAAATTTGTAACCTGATAATGTAATGGAATCAACTAATTACTACAAGAATGACTGAATCCAGAAATATCATTTTTGCTTCCACCCATTTGAATAAGAAAAAACACCAATCAGAAAATATCTTAGAAAAAACTTACCTACCCTTTGAGAAAATTTTTAAATGCGGAAACCTAATGGTCCGTTTGTTCCTGCCCTTCACTGACTACGACAAAAATTAATTAAGTGACTTAAATAAAGCCAGCCCCATATACAGAAATCAGTATATTTCTTTATATTTATAGGAAAAATTTCATCAATCCATTCAGAAGGTAAAAAAAAAAAAATTCAGATCCACATACATTATATATACTTATAATTATTATTATATTCATAGAATACATTTATTTTTTTAATGTTCCACCTAACTGACCGTTTTAAAAAATTTCACTGAGACGACAACGTTTCAATTGTTTCACCGTAAAAGAATTGATAGTATCTACTTCCGTTCGTTAAATATGGTTCGTTCTACAGAAAAATATAACAAAAAAGTAAAATAAAAAATACCACGCCTCGAAAATATTCCCCTTTTAATTTTTCAGAGTAAAATCTTGGTGATAAAATGTTATTATGTGGTAGTGCTTCGTTCGTAAGACATACAGATTTGATGTTACAAACGAAAACGTTAAATACACATTCAATCATAATTAATATCAGCCTAAAATAGTTTGCATAAAATCCATTGTTGGACGTAAAGAATTTAATTAACTATTTTATAAGAAGGGATATCTTTTTTACTAATGTATAAGTTTTTCTTATTTCATCTTTACAGGCTTTTCGTTGTAAAAAAATCAAATTAACCTTCTTTAGAAAGAAAATAGAATATTTCTGGACAATGAAAAAATCCATTTTCTTCCATTTCCGACTATCAAATATTCACTGCCAATTCCGGCATACAAATTGCTTTCTTTCTTTACACAAATGCTTGCCTCTGTCCATCATATTTTTTTTTTATTTGTCTTTTTTCCATTTTATTCTCCGATTTTATTTTTTAAGCTTTGTATTTAGTTCATCAATTTATAAAGTTTTATCGTTATTATTTTTTTTTAATTCATCTACATCAGTTATTGATTTTTACTTTTCATTTAAATTTCTTCCCTATTTTTCCTAACTTTTGATTATAAGTTATTTGCTATAATTTTCTTCTGTAATATTTACTGTTGTCCTTAAATTAACGAAGTCATATTATTTTTTAATGCAGAAATATTAAGGAATTGAATTAAATTTTGTTAATTATGATTATTTAAAAGTAGAAAGTAGCTCTACTGGTATATTTACTTATTTTCTATAGAGGAAAAGTTTTAAAAAGTTGGTCGGAGTTATTTTAATAAAGACATAAAAACATTGGACGGGATTATTAAGGTCGTTTTCAGAACAGGTAATAATTTCACAACTTTTTCTTTGATTCTGTCTCACTCTAAGAGAAGCCCGTTCGCTATCTTTTTCGTTTCCTTTAAAATTGTTGCCTTTGTTTTTATTTTTTCTTCTTTCTTTATCTCTCTCCTTCACTTCATTATTATCTGTCATAGATTTGTCAACTTTTTCTATTCTATATTTGTAATTGATTGATATATTTGAATTGCATTGATGGAAAACAATAACGGGATTTTAAACTATACGAATGAATTTTGAAACACTTTCTGTCATTACTTGATAATAATAGTATAGAATATGAAATTTATGTTTTGATTTGTCGTGTTTTCAGTGTTACACGACTAAGAACATATTTTTTTGGCGCTTTGTAGTATTTACCATATTTTTCTTATTAAAAAATTGTCAGCTAACATCAGTTCATATTCTTCATAAATCTTGTGCTGTGCTCTTACGCTTACTAAACTATAGAGTTACTAATTCAGGTGTAATTAATGATACAACACGCCCAAAACTGCTAACGCTTGTTTGATAAGTAAATCTGTGTTAAGAATTAATAACATTTCGAATTGAAGTCGACGTCTTCTGTAAATTCAAAGGTAAAATTAGCATAGGTTAGGGTAGTATGACGTCAAGAAAAATTACATACATTTAACTGTATTGAAGAGCCTGAGAAGAATCTAATGTTCGTTAATGATTAATATCTCAAAAATTATTGATGAGCCAGAAATCGATATTAAAAAATGAAGATTGCAATGTACTACGATTTTTAATTTTTGATAATAATTCTAAAAAAAGGAATTGTATTTGTTCTGAGAATTCGGTTAACCCGTGCCTTGAAAATTATTCGTAACGGTTAAATATTTTAAAATTTATAAAATATTTAATGCTTAACTGTTGGAATATCTATTTTAGTGGAAGTATATTGCGATTATTCTTATTCGATGCAAGCGGCTCAAAATATTTTGCGTTACTAAAACTGTTATTGTATCACAAATGAATCGGATTCCTTTAAAATACCTTATTTATTTTTGGTTTTTTGTGTACTGCTTTTCTAAAATTTCGTTTGGGAACCGTTATTTCGATCTCTTTTCAATTTATTGATAATATGATATGCTACCGGTATTTGCCCAGAGAGGTTGAATACATTTTAAGTTGTCTTAAAATTAATCAACCGCATAATTTTCAATATAATTTGAATTACAAAAAATGATTTTCAAAGCTACCTGTAATAAATTTTGGTTAACTTTTATTTGAAAAGTTAGATAAAAGGACGAGCGTTGTTCTAAATCCAGTCATCACATGAATTAATGGAATTCATATTTCCAATAAAGCATTAATGGAAGTGTAAATAGCAATTGGGTATTATAATTTTCAATTACGAGAAATTTGTATGCTTTTTAATCCTTTACCGTTAGTACAATAGTTTTCCTTTACGTTAACGTCCTTTGCCATTTAGTACAAAATAGATTTGATGTTAGTTTAATGATCTGAAAATACGTAGACGTCCTGATAAGTACGTCCATTTATTATTATGAAAAAAGAAAACTATGTTCAAGAACTGATAACATATTTTTACCGTTTGACTACTATAATTACAAAAGGATTATACGAAGTAAAGGTATTTTAAAAGGTTAAGGTATTGTAAAATTATGTAGTTTTATAGATTTTCAGTTATATAATTTTTATTTTCTTATTCTAACCTTCGGGATCACCGTTAGGTATTGTTTCAGTGGATGAGATGAATGACAAGTAGCGTGTAAAAATGCCATGCCTGACTTAAGATTCGAACCCTGGACCTCCGGATGAAAGGCCGAGACGCTACCACTCACGTCACGATGGCCGGCAGTTGTATAATTTAAAACGTTTTAACGTTACTACTAAGTCCATTTTTTAATGGAGTTTAGTAAAAATGTAGTAAAAGTTTGTCAACTGATCATTAATAATAAAATACAGTGGTTGGTTTACGGTATTTTTTAAAATAATGCCGTTTTATATGTAAGTGCGGGTCAAGTTATGCAAGTCAGACATTTGAAGGATTTAGATTTAATCTGATTTTTTTGTAGCCTCTAGGATCGGAATCGCTTGTTTGCGTTTTGGTTATCGAAATGTAGTTCGGAGTGGTTGTGCGTAGATTGGGCGCGAGTGAAATCGAACTTACAAAATGGAGTATTGGTGTAGAAGTTATCTTGGAAAATGCATCTTATTTATCTGTAGCTAACCTATTTTTATCCAGGATATTCTTCGATCTTCAACTGGATTCAGTTTTATAATCATCATTATTAAAGGTCAAGAACCTTATTCGTATCCGTAAATGACAACAAAGTACTCATATATATGATAGTCATTTTATTTTATTATTAGCGTACGATGGCGCATTTATCTTTTATTATGAATAAAAAATACGTATTTGCAATCACGAGCACGTTGAACCTAATTTAAAAATACATAATTTCTGTGAATCATCAAATAATAAATTAAAATGACCGTTAACTTAGAGTAAATTATTTATTTAATTTAAAAAAAAAATAAACTACAAATACAAAGGAACGCAGTTTTACTCAGATTATTTGTTGAAACTGGATAATTATCTGTATAATACTAAAATTAAAAAAGGTTTATCATACGTACTGTACTATATCATTATAATGTTTAATGGGTATCACACCTAATAAAAAGGCAAAAATATTTAAAAAATAAATAAATATATTTCAGTAAATTAAGAAGGTACTCAGAACATACGTACAGTATAATAAAAAAACAGATTTAGTAAAAGTTAGAAAAAATTCAACGAGTAGAAATTTGCTATAAAAGAAACAGTGTTTACAAAAATGTACTGAAAGAAATTAAAATTACCACTCTACTGTTTTATAAAAAAATTACATTTATAAACTTATAAAAAGAAACGTACAAAAGATTTATTAAACGGAAATTAAGTTTAATTACTGCATCTTAAAAAAAATTTAATTCCTAAACATTACAAAGAATCGAAAAAATTGTAAACATTTAATTGGATAAAACCTTATGACATTCAACAATTAAGATATATTTTTAAAAACGCTCTTTCTTTTTACAAAAAATTGTATACTTGCTTTAATGTTGATCTTCGTTTACTGTAGTATGAGCAGAGGTCACGTAATTGTTTTACACAAATAATCCGTGTCGAATCGCTTTAACCAGTCCATGGTGATAGACGAACATTCATGAGCTATTTCCTGTGATGGCCCTTGTGTGCAAGTGGTTATATCACTACACCATAGTTCATATTTGACCGATTAATGTATTTCCATCAATCGCTTCAAAAAAATAATTAGTTAAATAAAGGCCTAAATTTACGTATATTTTGTACTAAACAAATTGCAAAAGATAAATTAAAAACCCCAGTTAAAGCAAAGATCGATAAAAAGCTATTTCTTGTTGAAGCAAAGCTTTATTTGAGTAGTATATTATTAGATTTTTTAAATAGTGCTTATCATTTTTTTTTTTTTAAATTGCCTTGTACGGATGTAAGCTGTCCGGTTAGTTTGACATCCAGAAAATCTGACCGCATAATCGGAGTATAGCGCTGCATTTTGCTCGTGTATATTTGGAATTTTCTTGTTTTTTTTGCCCGTATGAAACCCTTCCTTTCCATTTACGTATTCTTCTCTTTTCATTTTAGCAATTAACGAAAATATTTTTTAATGTATAAATATTTTATTTGGGAGTATTACTCGTTTATATTTTCTCAGCAATAATTATAGATATAAGAGTTAGTATAGTCATCGGTTGAAATTTTTGGGGGATTTGGGGGATATAAATTCGAAATTGTATGAGATCAAATGTAGTAACCTTTAGCCGAATAACAAACAAAAAGAGCTTGGAAAATTCCTAAACGATCTATGTACTCGTACGTACGTACATACGTACATAAATGTCTAGTGGCCTATATTTTGATGAATATCTTCCCTGTATTTTCCTTGAACACAGTTTGAATTTGAGTTATTTTTATATGTGATGCCATTAAAATTTTGAAATTAATTAAACAAAGAGGCGGGTATTTACTGCCATTTTAATTTTTTTTTTTTGATGGTAGGAACTTGAAATTACTGCGGTATGAGTTGTTTTACAGTTCTGCAATTTTAGGTCGATCGCATTCAGGTTTGGGGGTACAATTAGTTTAATGTTTTTAAATTTCTTGTTATATTTCCAAAATAAATTACTAAAATTCAAGAAATTTGGAAAAAAAATTAACTTTGTTAAATTTGACCTTGATCCGTTAAGGATGTACGTACGGCCCTACCCGAAATAATAATATTTTAGATTTTTTTGAATATTTCTAAACCGACATAACCGTTGAGCATCAAATTAGGCCAAAGTATTTCTGTGCATGGTGGAACCCGATATCACATTTTATTTTTTACTAAATTCTTTATCCATTATGTATTCTTATAATCGATGTTAATTTATAATAACAAGATCATTAATATTTAAAAACCTTAAGATTTATTTGAAATAAACATTTATCCTGGGAGAAGCCAGGAAAGTTACGCGACTCTTTGCCGGCACTTTTTTTTAAAGGTAAAGAAAGAGTTCTATACTATTTTAACGTTTACCTAGTGTATGTTTATTATCGGGTTGCGAATTCAGTACTTGTGTATGCTAGTCTTGCATTTATGTTACACAGAGACTGGTTTTTTTTATTATTTATGTTATAAAACAACTGGAATAAACTACTTATATCTTGTAAACACTTTTTTTTTTTAATGTGAATAGAAGAAATTAAAGTGACCGTCTGCAGAAGTTCACGTACAAGGGGCCGGTCAACTGCTATTCATATATACGGGTTTAAACATTTTAAAAGCTGTACCGAATCAAATTTACTGAACACACGAGATATGAATACTGTATGGTAAAGTAATATACTGAAAGAGTTAGCAAATAAAAAATAATATATTTTGTCGTCTGGTTTTTAATTAGTTTGAGTTATACGAAGGCAGAATACAATTGTTAAAATACTTTTGTGTATTCGAGACGAGTTGTGTAATAATAAGGTGATTGTATTAAATTATAGAAAAGTTACGAATGTATTCTATTTGTATAAATACAATTATCATTAGTTTTATTCTTGTATTATCAATGGTTTTATCCTTTTGTTAATTTTTTATGGATTATCTTTTAATAATTTATTGTTTTATTTTCTGTTATTATAAACACTATTATTTTTAATTTTTGCATTAAGGCGTGTATGTGGATATTATTTATTATTAATTTCATTTTATTAAAATTTATTTTTAACTTACTTTAGTCCCGGAATTTTTTTAATAAAAATATTTCTCTGCTTTGAAAAATTTATTTATTTATCTCATTCAAAGAGTATTTTATTAATTTAAATATTATTTTTTTTACAGTAATTAAAAAAAGTTTTCTTTATTAGAATTGTTTTGCGCTTATTATTTATTTTGAAGCGAATAAAGTGTTATTAAAATATTACTGTATTATGTGATTAATTATAATTGTTAATAAATTATTTAATTATGACGTCATTCTTTTCTTCTTAAAAAAAGAAAATATATTTTCAAATTTAATCATTAGTAAGTTTTGTTTATTTTGTTTTTTAATCTTTCAAAGTAAAAAAAAAAGAAAGTTAAACAGTTTGTACACGAAAAGTTTCTCATTAAGGAAGTTAAAATTAATTTCATGAAAGAAGTTCATCGCTAATGTTATGAAATTAATTTTCGTTTTTAAAAAGTTTTTTAAACATTCCATAAGGTAGGTGATGTCAAAAAAATATTCTTCTCAAGGGCTGTAGGCACCTTCATGAAAAAATCTCAATATGTAACTGTACACTGAGGAAGAATTAAGGTTACCGCATCCTGCAGATTTAATTAAAATTCATTTCAACTGCATTTTTTTATTTTAAGTAACTAGATCCTAAAAATAATATAATATTACGTATGAATATATGGTATTTTATTATTTCTATATTTTAGTATAGTAGTTCTGTATTTTAGAAGTTGTAGAATTTAACGCTTTTAGAAAGACGTAGACTATACAATTTCATTACTTTAAGATAAATATTAATTTAAAGTAACCGTAACGTATATCAGAAACTTATTGTAAGCCATTTTGGCTCAAAAGAAAAATTTCATTAAAAAACAAACGGTAATCTCAACCATCGAGCGACAGAAGTCGCTTCATGTGCGCGTGTAACACAGTGGAGATATTGTACTTATTTATGAAGCTGTGGAGCACTGTGAAACCTCTATATTATGATATATTGGTGAAAATTATTATTATACTCTATCCAGCTATTTGAAAGGTATAACTTTTTAAAGACGCTTTTCCTTTAAAAGCGTCTTAACCTATGACTGCATTTCAGATTAATACCTCGAATACTTATGTTTTTATTTTTCATAATTATTGGTATTTTAATTTTATCAAGCATTGCAGTAGAAGTTACGATAGGGTAATTAATTGTGTTGTAACTAACTATTTTCAGTTTTGGAAAAGGTTATTAACTTTTGGAAAGGTTTATTATGGGAGTCTTTGTTGCCGTGTTGTTAGATATTTTAGTTAATTAAATAAAATGTAACGTATAATTTCATGAACTAAAACATGGTAATAACTACTGTTATAATTACAGTCATCAGTTATGTATCGTGTGAAATTTCAAGCAGTGTTTCTTATATCTTATAGAGATGTCCGGGTAATATTATTAAACTTAATAACTTAAATTTATTAATGTTATCATAGAGAATAAGTTTATCAGTATTTAATGAATTTCGATATGAATGTAATGAAAGTTTAGCCTTGTAATTAAAGTAATTGTTATTGCAATTTGTATAATTTCAAAACAACATTTTAAAGCGAACATTAAAAATACGAATTTTTAAAAATAATAATTAATACCCTTAAATTTACATAGTATCTACCATATTTAAAGCTTCCTTAAATAAAAATTGAGGAAAAAAATAAACGTAGTCTCAAATTACATGTCTAGAATTCTTTTAATAAAATTGATCCAAAGAATGTTCATCACAAAAAGACTGTTCCTGCAAGATGGGTGAAGGAACCCCTGTCGAAATTTGAAAAAACATTTTGTTGTATATATTTTATTTATTCTCATCACATAATTATTTTATAATTATAGAAAAATAATTATTTTTACATAATTATTCTTGGCCGTATAAATTAAACGGTTTTTCAACGGGATAGCAGATTTTTTTTCTGTTACGAGCATCTAAAGCGAGTAGGTATTAAAACTTGTTTTTTCGACTTTTCGTCAAAAAGATGGTGGCCCCATTGGTAAATATCTCAAATAGCAGACTTCACCAAATTCTAATTCTGTTAATTACCATCAGAATTAAAACAAATTAATTTTTAATGTTTTCTTAAAACAAGATCGTGTGCTTCTTGAGTAATCCCATTACAATAATTGAAATAATGAGCACAAATAAACAAAGTTATAGAAATAAAAAGAGGTTTGATTTAAATTTTATATGAAATGCAAAATTAAATTGAAATAAATCGCATCTTAGTAGTAATTATTTACGAATTTAAGTAAGTTTGTTTGTAGTTAGGGTGTTAATTAAAAACTAGTGGTGAACGCGACTTCGCAAATCAGCTGATTTCGAAGTCGAGAGTTCTAAGATTCAAATCCTAGTAAAGGCAGTTACTTTTATACGGATTAGAATACTAGATCGTGGATATCGTGGATCGTTCTTTGGTGGTTTTTTTTTTTTTGGTGGTTAGGTGTCAATTAACCACACATCTCAGAAATGGTCGACCTGAGACCGTACAAGACTACCCTTCACGTACACTCATACATATCATCCTCATTCATCCTCTGAAGTACTACTTGTCGGTAATTCCCGAAGGCTAAACAGAAAAAAAGGAAGGGTTTTAATTAAAGTACGAGTATCCCCTAGAGCCACATGAGAGGTAACACAAAAATTTTAAATGAAAATATTAAAATTATGAGACATCAGTATGGAGGATAAAGAAAAACGTTTTGACATAAAAAAAAAACCTCCGGCTAACCAAAACGGTTTCCATTTAATACTACTCTGAACTATTTTCAAAAGTGGTCTTTGCTGTTGGTACTTCTTAAATAACTGTTCAGCAGTGAAATACTTAAAATATAAAATTTAGCATTTCCTGCTTTCACGAAACCATAGTAATTGGAGTGTACTATAAGCCACTTAATAAACCACCTATGTAGAATGCTAAATGGCCGCCACTATCGTTATGGTGGTCGTAGTGTGAATGTTGTTAATTAAATTTTATTTCAAATCTCATTAATACAATGTCATAACTTTACCCTATTCATTCAAAATATTCGTATTACTCTCTATTAGGAGGTTCCCTGGGGGTTTGAGATGTGGTGGCATCATATCAAAAAATAGGTATTTTCAAATGGTGTTTTTGCTAAATTTGTTTGTTTAATTATTTAAGGATTATCGTGATTTAATTACATATGTTATAGTTATATGACAATAAATTGTATCCCTCTTTTACTTATGAAAATTTTAGTATAAAATATTTTTATTAATAGCCAAATTCAGTTTACCAATTTTTATAAATAAAATACGGTACCAAAACTATAGTTTATCTATTTGCTAAATTTCATTCGCGGGTTATCGCTACATTAAATTATTTAGTAAAGAGACTCAGAATATTAAAATACAAAAATAACTTTATAGAAAAATATGTTCTATAGAGTATATATTTCAATAAAGCTTTAATATACTTACTGGCTTACCTGTCATCCGGTAATGGAGCTGTCTTCCCGAAAAATTATTCTCATGTAATTCAGCGTAACAGTAGTTAGAAATCATACTCATATTTGCCGTGATTCTTAAATGTACATCGGTAGAAATACACTTACGAACATTTTGATAAATTTAATAAAAATAGAGATGTAAATTAAATTGCCATAGCATTTAATCGGATCGGACATCGATTTTTTTTATCTCGAGTACATTTATTGAACTTTTTATGCTACCGAATCCAAGTTAATTAATATTTATGATTAATTGTTGCCATTTGTGTTTTTAAATTTTTTGATATATATATATATATATATATTGCATGAAATTAGTTAGTATATCTTTTAATTAACTAAGTAATAATTTTTGACCGAATTTAATTAAAGGAACCCCGTATAATTTGATCATTAAGCTTTATTTTATTATTCTATAAGCAGTTTGATAGCAAAATTGATTATTATTATTATTATTAGCCTATTGTTTTTATTGATCTAGATTTTCTTTAACTAAAAAAAAAATAAGGGAGTTGGTTAAATGATATCATTATTATCACTTGATAGCATATACTTTGATGTTCAATTAATTTGTGTAAACTGTTAATTGGAAAACGGGTGCTTCTAAAAACTAAGCTCAGTCATTTCAACTCATCCATCAACTTGGATCTAATTGAAGAGGGTGGTCCGGAAAATAGCAGCTTCTTTCTATATTGATGATTATGACCTCGCCTTTCTACGTCCTTGTTTTTCGATTACGTCACGGAAAAACTTTATTGGATTTTATATTGCAGTTTAAAACATTCGCATACTTTTTTCATTTTTATAATTTTTTGTAATTACCGTTTTATTAAGAGGTTTTTAAAAAATTGTTAACTTTGGGGATCGAAATCTGATTCATAGTTATTTAGGGATTAATTTAACCGAATGTAATTAATCGGATAAAAATAGACGTGAGGGAGAGATAATTGTCATTAAAACAGATCAAGGCGGGAGAAAGAAAATGTATACATTGATAATTATTCTTTCTAACATTCAGTATTGATACTGATCGCGATAACTAGCTCGACAGGGCGAGCTTATCTTTCTATTATAATATTTAAATTCTAATCGATCGAATTGTATGACTTTCTAAAAATTCCAGCAATCTAGTGCGTACCTTTCTTGAAACATGGCTTGAAGGGAGCTATAGAATAACTAACGGGCCAGAATAACTAGTATTAATTAGAATCAAAAAAACATAATAATCGTACAGTATACTGTCAATAAGCTGGTAAGTGCAAAAAAAAACAGTTATTTTGGCAGAGTCACGAAATTAAAACCTTAGTGAAAATAATTTTTTTTAGTTTTAACAAGTACTTTCATAGTTACACTATTTCTCTACATAGTCGCCACACCGATTTACACATTTGTCGTAGCGTGGTACCAACTTTCCAATACCCTCGTCATAGAACGGAGCCGCCTGTGTTTTCAGCCATGTTTCTACGCTGGTCTGCAGCTCGATGTCTGTGTCAAAATGTTGTCCTCCAAGCCAGCGTTTCATTAGAGCAAAGAGGTGAAAATCGGATGGAGCCAAGTCCGGGCTGTATGGTGGGTGATCAAACACTTCCCAAAGAAAACGCTGCAGGAGCTTCTTTGTTACAGCTGCAGTGTGCGGCCGAGCATTGTCATAAAGAAAGACAATGCCTGATGACAGCATTCCTCTCCGCTTATTCTGAATTGCCTTTCGTAGACGTTGAAGAGTCACGCAGTATGAGGCTGCAGTGATGGTCGTGCCACGTTCCTTGAATTCCACCAAGAGAACTCCATTCCGGTCTCAGAACGCAGTAGCCATACACTTTCTGTTGGAGAAGGTTCGCTTTAACTTCTTTGATTTACTGGGAGAATGAGAATGCATCCACTGTCTGGATTGTTCTTTTGTTTCTTCAGTTTCGAAATAGACCAATGTCTCGTCCCCTGTGACAATTTTGTTCAAAAAATCTTCTTCTACATTGTGGTAGCCTGGAGAAACGTTAGGGAGGCGTCCATTCTCATTGTTTTGTGATGGTCGGACAGCATTTTGGGAACCCATCTCGCACACAGTTTGCGGTACTGAAGTCTCTCACTCGCAATGGTGTAGAGAGATGAACTTGAAATTTCAGGAAACGAATCACTCAATACAGAAATTGTGAACCGACGATTTTCTCGAATTGCCTCATACACTCGCTCAACGAGATCATCGGTTGACACTCGCTTCCTTTCCTGACCGCCTGCATCATGAATCTGTACGTCCTGCTTTAAAGTTCCTGCACCATTGTCGCACTTTGCTGTCACTCATTGAAGTTTCACCGTACACATTACTTCCCCTCAGCCTGAAGAAATCGAATTACCGCATGCACTTCACACTTGGCGGGAGATGCTATTGTTGTAGACATGTTTACGTGCTAGCTGCGTGTTGAGACTTAAACGAAGTGACGCGGCGTGATTGAAGGCCATACTAGAGACGCTGCGCAACACATATGCGCAAAGGTTCATCCGATATTTGCGCGGGTTTGTATTTCGCGACCGATCGGACCTTGAAAAAAATAACCCTCGTAATACAAACATCTACACAACTTATTTGCCCGAAAATAAAATATTCCCTTTGAATATAACTGTATAAAGTTATTCCTTTTTACAGTGAAAAATTTTTTCTGATAAAAATCAAGAGTATTTTAATATAACTGAAAATTGTTCAGTGTCATTTTAAGTAAATTCAAAATTTTTTCTGTCGACGAATTTATTATCGATTATTATTTACACTAGTTTCTGTTTAATGTTAGGTTATTTATTCCAGATGAGTGATTATTAAATTAGAGAAATTGTTTGATGTATAACGTAATATCTATAAAATGATTCTTTAAACTGGAGAAAATTTTGCTATTTTCTTATTTCTAAATATTTAGGGTTTACTCTGCTTTTCTGTGTCAATTATAATACAATGATTTCATAAACAGAAATTTGCTAATTATTTACATTAGGAGTTTTTGTTTTTAGTTTTATTCTTAACTGTCCGTTAGTTTTATTGTTCGCGTTAATCTATTTTACTAAATTGGTTGTCAAATTAAAAAATTTACTAACGGGGTATAATTAACCCTACGGTTGGGAGTATAATTTTTTTACAGCTGAATTCATTTTAATGGAATAAAATGAGTTAAGAGAATTTCAATTTTTTTAATGTTTATTTCCGTTTATAACGCGTTTTTGAACGATATTCACAGCTACGGAGGCGTGGATTACAAACTAATGATGAAAATATTTAGCTTATATATTGAAAGAGAAGCGTGGTCGATGGTAGATGATAAGTGAAAAGGGTTGAAGAGGGCGTTGTGTAACCATCCGGTAACTAACCGGTGTTAGCGAATGAACAAGCTACGGCTCTCCTAGCTGGCTGAGTAGTTCGCTACTCCAGCTTAGTATGTTTTCGAGCGTCGCTTGAATAATTGATGGAAACACTTAAAGGAAGCCACTTTACAGGTAATTCGTTACGAAGTGAAGGAAATCAGATTTCTCCAAGTTGTCTGTAACTGGGTGAACGAGTAACTTGGCTTTGCCGTTTAGTTCATAAATAATATTGAACCGATATCGAGCTAAATATGTAATTTGTCTACAAATAATTTTAAATTATTCAGAATTTACCGGAGGTGTATAATTTTGGTTACTTGCAGATGAGTTTGTCAAAAACATCAATAATTATTTCTAATTGTAAAATTTATTTTTTTAATGAAAATATTTATATAAATCCGTTACAGAGATTTATCGTTAAGGTAAATATAATTGAATATTTTTTTCCAACTGGATGGACAACAACGGGTAAGATTATAAAATGTATCAGATGGTTGTTTAACCCAGAGATTAATCGTTTAAGTAAATATAACTGCATTTTTTTCCTTTTAGATGGGCAACGGGTAAGATTATAAAATTTTTGAGATGGTAGTTAACCCCCAAGATATGAAAAAAAATTTCCTGGCCGTTTAAAAAATACATTTTTGTTAGAAATCGAAATCATACAATTTCAGTTACGTTAGATCAGATTCATAGTTATAGATAGTTTTTAAAAAAAATTATATATATATACACACACTACATTAACACTCGAGGAAACGAAAACATATTGCTCAGTTGCTTTTTTTTAATTAGTAAAGCATTTGATAATGTCTATCACAAAGATATCCTTAAACGATGCTTTACCAATCTTTATTAGAAAGAATAGTCATTTGTTAAAAAATAATAATATCCAATCTACCAAAACCAAACATCGGTGCTGTTTTCGAATAATCACAATACTTCGGCTTACAAGTAAAGGGCCTTGTTTTGATTCCGTTGCCTATTTTTATTAAATTACCAAACTATTTAATAAATTTTCCCATCAATTTTTTTAAAAATACTTCTGTATTAAACACTTTCTTTTACAAAAATACTATTAAATAATACTAATTAGAAAACTTTAAAAACCATATTTTTTGCATACCGTTCGACGTGTACATAAGTACATGCTTAAAATAATTTTTAATAGCATTTTAATACTGAAATATTTTTTTAATTTTTTTTTTTTAATTTATTTACTTAAACACTATTTCATGTGTTTATATTTAAATAATTAATACGGACGTTAATACGTTTTTTTTCTTTACATTTGTTTTTTTAATATATAGTTTATCTTCTAATGAATCTACGTATATAATTTATTATTATGTTTCAATCAAAATAAAATATTTGTTTGTTTATTTATTTACCTAATCTGTATTTTTGGAAATGAGCAGCCATCAGTAAAATTAATTCATGCTAGAGTACCGCAGGAAGTATTTTAGTTCCGCTTCTGTTTATCACACACAAGTGATTGTTCACAAACATTTAATAAAGCAGTAACAACCTTTTTTGATGACACATTCGTCAAACGATAAACAAAGATACAGACTTCGCTTCACAGTATTTACACATAATCTGACTTGGAGAGTGAAATAAAATTAACCAAAGAATCTACATGTAGATCTACGTAAGATAAAAATTCCACCCTAGAATTTACATTAAAAAAAAAAATCATACCTTCCAATATATATATATATATATATATATATATATACACACACTAATTCTCTAATCCAGCACGACTATCGTAGCTTACACGTAAACGGATAGTTTATCTGGAAAACACAAGATTAGAAGAAATGAAACCGATTACTCACACGTATCTAATAATCTGGGATGTAACAAGTTAAATCAATGTCAAGTACTTCAGAGATTCCAGTCAAAAATACTTCTAATCATTACAGAATTACAGAAAACTGTGAAGCGCACAGTTCCATAAAAGATTTTTGTATCTTTTTCGTAAACTGGGGGATGGCTACTGATATTAAGCTTAAGGATTATATGTTGTACAAGTATAAAGAATTAATTAAAGATAAAAGTACTCATTATATTAAATGTTATAATATCAAGTGGAGATAGGAAGTGCTGTAGCTTCACAGTGCCTATACGCGAGCCGCCAGTGTTTACCTTAATTACTCATTTAAGAAATTCATTTCATTGATATGTCACCCCATTAAAGGAATACCAGTGGGTTGTTTTTTCAATCAAAACATACAATATTTAACACTTCTATTTATTGTTCTACAAATAGGTTGATTTTAATAAATATATTTCAGTATTATAAAAAAATTTATAACATTGAATTTAAGTTCTATGTTATACTTTATGTATAATACCTGTGAAAATATCATTTGGATTAGTTTTTTTTTATAATCTTATGAAGCGTATGTATTTTATCCGTACATAATTTAATATTTAGCAACATAAATATTGGACAAATTAATATACAGTTATATTATTTGATGTTTCCTGTATGGAATAATTTCGTATAAAACATTATGTACCCGATTTGTGAATGATCAGAAAGTAGTATTTGTATTAGTCTACTCGTTTTTGTTTCGCTCGACCTGTAAGTATTTGGAGTAGATGTACTATAAGTATTTGGAGTAAGTTTTTGGTGTGGATATGATGCTTATATGTCATATATTGTTAATATCTTTCTTAGACAGGGATAAAGGAGAGTGCTTTTCGATAAAATTCATGCTCATCAAAGTATTCTGCTCTCCACTCTTGACGTAACCTATTCTCGCGTCTCCGTAATTTCTAGTCAACCTCTTAACGGCAACGCGTATAATACTTCAATTTTTAATATTTTACTCCGTCCTCACAGCTAACGTTTTTTTTATAATATCCGTCTAATTATGTTTTCTCTGCTACGGCATCGTATTTTTTTAATGTACTATTAAATACTTGATCTTATGTTGATTTTCGATGACGTAATTTTTTATTGTTTTCCATCAGTCATCGTGTTTACAAGATAAATTTGTAAAATTGGACACATTTAAAATGAAAATTTGTTAACATAATTATAATCGGATTACTTTCAATTAAAATGTTTTTAATACTGTCTAGTAATGTAAAAATAATACCCATTTATAAGATTATTATTTATTTATCATCACAAAATACTTGTGGCAAAGATTTACAATTTTAGAAATAAAAAACAACTTCGTTATCTTAATTTTTATAAAATGATTAAATCTAACATAGAATAGGCTTGAGCTTTAGCTGAAGTTCGAATATTTTTAGTGACTTACATTTTACATATATATATATATATATATGTGTGTGTGCTCTGTCGTGACTGGGTTAACTTGCTACTAAATTCTGTATTTATTAAATCAAGAAGGCGTGTAATGATGGGCACGCTGTAGTTTGTATTGGACAAACAATGTGGGCTAGTTATGTCAGACAAACTTAGTCAGCAGTTACTGGAATAACAATTTAGTTATGCTTATCTAGTATTATTATTGTCCTTATTGTTAGTCCTAATCAAAACACTGATTATTAGTGAAATTTAGATCTGTATTTTTAGAGATTTAAATTCTGGATTGAACTATTAATTTTAACTGTTATTAAAATAATAGTGCGATAATTTAATTAGGATATATATTTATGTATATGTTAATTTTCAGTCGTTTAAATCCTTTTGTTTCCTTGAAATAAGTCTATTAAAAAAGAAAATAACATATTTATAATCAAAATCTTTTCACAATATAAAAATTGGTGATTTCAGTTTTAAAAAGTGAGTAGGCTACCACATTAGAAAAATAAACGAGATTTAAAACAAGCCAATAGAATATTTTTACTGCATTTAAAAATTGATAAAATGTTCCCCACTGTTTTACAAAATCTCAATGTTGGCACACATAAAATGAATAACTTGTATAAATTAAAATATTATATTTTGAGAAACAATAACAGAGATCTAATTACAGATACAGAAAAAAATCAAAGCTCTTTATAATTTTGTACGTTTTTTTATTTTAAAATTTATTATGGTCTCATCTTGTTAAAAATCTCAGTGATGAAGAATAAAAGTTTTAAAAATCTTCCGTTAAAAATGTTTACTTTGATTTATTAAAATTTGAAGTTAACGAACGAATCTGGTAATTCCTCTTTAATAAGATATTTATTGCTTGACTTGTAATACGTGTCCCTTATTTTTTTAAGATTATCTTCGAATGTTATCTTCTAAGCTAGATTGACGAGGCTTTTGAGTTGTAAGTCTAGAGGAGGATGCAGAAGATGGATAGATTAAGTAACGTGGAAGTATTAAGAAGAATAAATTAAGATCGAACAATATTAGCGATCTCGTAAGGAGGAAAAAACTGGACATACAATTACGGGAAAAGGAATAATAAATAAAATTTTTGAAGTTTCCGTTGAAAGTGAAAAAAGAAGAGGAAGGAAGAAAGTGAAGTTAATAAATGGCATAAAGGATAGTGAAGGTTGTAATGAGACGAAGACAAAAGCATGGGACAGAAACAGATGGAGAAAACACTGGTGCCAGGAACCTGCCAACAGGCAGAACATGATGATGATCTTCAGATGAATATTTACTGACTTTTTGGTATTTATGCCCTCACAGAATTGCTTTATTGGAGAACTATAAATATTATTGATTAATGATAAATAAATTGGAAATCTTTTATTTTAAGCATTTTTTTAAACTAATTTTTCATCATTATAGGACAGGGACATTTAATTTCAGTAATTTTCAGTGTCCGATCCCCGTATTCAGACAATTTTTTTTCTGAATATCTTCGCCAGTGTGTTTTGAATCTTAATAACTCGCTTTAAAATAGCTGAAAAAAATAGGCGGATTATTTATTCTAAAATGATTTCAGTGTTAATTTAAACGATCTCATTTTATTATTAAAATTTTCTTTGTAATCTGAAGGATTGTGCACCCTTTATTTTACTGCCTTATAATTTGATATGAATTTACACATGTAAATAAAACGCAAAAAATTATAAACCTCTGCTTTATTAATTGCCTATTAACCAATATAGTATTTCCTTATGGTCTAGCAGATGGTACTTTCCATGAAACAATGTATTGAAACAAAAATATTTAAGACAAAAAAAAATATCATTATTAAGTTATTATTATTTAAAATGTTTTCTTTTGATATATTCTTATCCTTATTTTCCTAAGGAATCTTTTCTGTTATTTATGAAGTTTACTAGCACAATTTCAAAAGAAAAAACAACAAAGAAATAAATTCTATTGTCCAAGTTAATCCTTATTTGAGTTTGTTCTTGAAAGTTTTTACCTTTATTATAAATTACGTTTCTTCTTTTTCATTGTTATATCTTAATACTGAACATATATGAGAAAATCTTTATCCTGTAGAAGAAAAAGAAACGTGTAATTCGATGTTATATAATAACTTTAAGTGTAATTTCATCTTTTTATCTCCAGTTTATTCAATAATATTAATTTGTTTTCTTTAGATTTACTTTATGTATTTTTTATTTTATTTTAAAATTTATTCATTTTCTTGGGTTATTAAGAAAATATAAACGTATGTAAAAATAAGTTACACAACTGTATCTTATAACTTATAAGAAGTTGCATCGTTAGTTAAATAAATGAGTTACGTTGTTTTACTTAGTTACCATCAGTTGCGATCATGAGCATCAATACTTCGTATTAAAATGAAAATTATTAGGGTGTGATAATTTTTATACTGGCCAAAAATTCATTATTAAAGAGTTACTCTACATAAAAACTATTTTATATGAATATATACACACAAACACAGACACACACGCGCATAAGCACACGAGGATGTTTGACAAGTTCATGCAAAAAAAAGAATACAGCAGTTTTTTTGAATAATTGAATTTTTATTTTCCAGCATAATCTCCTCTCAAGTCCATATACTTAGTTCAGCGATGCTCAAGTTTTTCGATACCATCCTTTTTGTTCGATTTATAGATATTGCCTTGACAATAATTTCGCGTAAATCTGTTTCCAACAAACCACTTATTCATGTATAGAAACAGATTATAGTCTTTAGAATGCTAAATCTGGTGAGTAGGTGATGTGAAATAATCTTGCAGCGTAATTCAAACGATTTTTCTGTTAAAGAAGATTGCATTGGTGAATAATCTTGACGAAAGAGAACGTTCTAATATTGCCCTGTTATAATTTTACCCTTCTTCAGGAAATTCGATAAAGATTATACCACGAACATCCCAAAAGACTTTTCTGCTGATGAAATGGTTTTCATCATTTTTTTGAAACAAGTTTTTTCATATGCGACCCACTTTAATAATTACTCAGTTTTAGGTCGGTATGCAAGTTTTCGTCGACTGTCATTCATTAAACGACGCTCAAAATTCTTCTCGATTTCATTGAAACAACCCGAAATCATGGTTAGAAATTTACATTACGCTTCTGATCGCTTCGCGCTTTTTTATCAGTTGTGAAAAATCTCATCAACTATCTTTCGAACAGTTTTTGTATATGTAAATATTCGTATAAAATATAATACACCCGTTTTAGAAGCTTATTTTCTTAGTTTTTTAGATTTTATATGTCTAAATAAATATATGCAAGATATTTTAATATATTTTAGATACTAAATATTTAATATCTTATATTGTAATATATATATATTTTAATATATTATAGAGACTAATAGATAAAGAGAGAGGTGTATGCTTTTAGAGGAGATGCTGAAAACTAAGAATGTCCTCAACCGTGTCCTATGACCCTCATCTCTTGCCTTTGTAAGACTTTCAAGCATCCCATTTTTCCTGTTTTAAATGCATGGATTTAACGACAATTAATGAAAGATGTATTGAAATAATCTAATTGATTAAAACTAAATTTTATTTTTCGTATAAAAATTAAAATTAAATTTTATTTCTTGACAAAAATTTTATTATGTAAATTTTAACAAATATTATAATACATAATTTTAACTGTAACTCAGTGGAATGATTATTTGAATTATCATTGTTAAAATAAGAGTCAATCGGGACTGGTACATTCTAAGAAGATGAAATATATATGTATATATATATATATATTTGTGTGTTGGTGTGTATGCGTTATTGGGTGGTTAATAACTCTTTTATATAGGCTATTTTATACTTTGTTACGGAAAACTGTATTAATCGAATGCAAGATAACCGTATTTATTCGTTGAAATGAATTTTAAAAGGTTTTCATGGTATTTTTCACTATTATTAATTAAGTTTTGTCATCATGATTAAAGTCTATTCAGTAAGCTTTTATAACCAAACATTCGGTTAAATTCGATTTCCTATCTACGTTATTTTGTGTTGTGATGTTTTTCGTTTTCATAAAATCATATTTGATGGGTTGATAAAAGCAAATATATATTATTTCTTGTATCTTAATAATTTTTAGTTATAAATAATTTTGTATGTTTCGATTACATTTATTAGAGTATTATATTTTTACCTACTTCTGTTATTACAACAAGTATTTGAAAAAAGAATCAAATCTTAGAATATATATATATATATATATATATATATATATATATACAGAGCTACATTTTACATAACTTTATTGGTCAGATGCCAATATCATATTCGAAATTATCTACACATAACGATTGAAGTAACTTTGTCATGGACTAGTGTCATATGTACCCATTCCTTTTGTGTTGTGACGGTTGTATCCTTTTCCAACGAAGTGTGTGATTATTGTGGAAACTTCTTGGAGTATAAGTCTTTGAAACGTGTGAAAACAAATTTTCAATCCCCAGACTTCAGTTCCAAATAAAAAAAAATTTTTTTTTGAAAGAAATTTCATAAAAATACCAAAGTAAAGAATCAAAATGGCGATTGTTACTGTCAATCACAGATGTTCTTCGGGATGAAACAGCGTTTTAAGTTAAGTAACATATTCATGTAGGTTAAAGAACAGCTTCTTCATCGTCGATAACATTTTTGGAAAAAAAATGTTTTCTTTCAGTCTTGGTTTTTTTCATGCAGGATTTACACTCCACCCTTCTGTTTTGTCTTCGATTTTCTTTTTCATCTAAAGAAGTCGCAGTTAAAGCTTAATCTTCTATAGAGAAATTCATTGTCAACCTAACGACATCCAAATATTGTACTGGCAATATTCCTCCCGGAAGCCGCGATATACTATAAGCTGCGTCTACGGGAAGCCTTGTGATGGAACGGAACCTGCACGGATAGGTATAATTTTATCTTATCTCGCTCACTCAGAAAATCTCTTTTTGGAAGTTATTCTCCGAAGCACGTGTCCATTGCTTTTTAACGAAAACTTTAAAATTGCGTGCTTACCCCATCGGTGTTTCATGGTTAAAAAAACCATTAGTAAAAACACGTGTAGTCTGTTTTTCTTGAGTACTATTAATGAAACAAAAGCCGTTTCACAAAAAAAAAATTTGTCTACGCTTGACAAATATTTTTGGTTGCCAAGATCTTAAACCTATAGATTTTTCTCATGGTAAAAATTTTAAAAGCTTATTTTTTCAGAACGGTTCTCACGCACTAAACGAACTGAAAATTAACTATGGGCGAAAATTAACAATTAATTATTGGCGTGAAAATGGAAAAAAAAAATAGTTTTTTATATAATTTTTTTCTAGTTACGAAAATTATATTTAAATTGCTGTAAAAAATATCAGATAGCGATAATATTTTGATATTCTAAAATGTCGTTCATTTAATCCTTATTTACCATTCTGCCAAGTACAAAATAGATTAACTGATTTTTAAAACGTCCATGACGTTATTTACAAAAGACGTGCATTCCGGAATATGATTGGCGTTTTTCGATAAATATTATACCATTTGATTTATCAGTGCAACGTAATTCGGCCATATCAATTTGAAATTGAAAAAAATCATGGAAAAACTTGATGGACGTAAATTTGAAATTATTTTATGAATTAAAAAGTCACGATTGTAACGTATTTCTCTCGTTCAAGCACAGTCTGATGCAATGTCCCTATAAGTTTTTTTATAAATTCATAACGATGTTATAGTATTGTACAATCAAAACTTGTGTTTACTTTTGTACGTTCACGTCAGTAAAATTGAAATTGAGAACGTTTAAGTATTGCTTTTGTTTATTTTATTTTAAGTTTAAGTTTCGAAATATTTTATTATTTTTTGAAAATGTAATTTAATTTGTTTTTTAATTAGTTACATTTACCGAATTGAAGTATTAATTTACAAATGTTATTAATAATTACTGTTTCTATTAGCTTATTTAATCGTATTTATTAAGCGGTTAATAAATGGAATTGATTGTCAATTTTGCAAATCTTGTTTTCCTCCGTAAATGCGATCTATTCTGTTTTCTTTTATATTTGTGCATGTGTAATAAACGCTGAATACTTGATTCCGTGTATCGTTGTTTGAGAACGTATTCTTAGCAAAAGTTTTCTATTCAATCATGATATATTAAATGCTAAATCGGAGTCTATTGGCAAATAAAAACAATCTCTTTTCTTCCTTTTTTTTTGATGATTTTATTTATCAGAAAATATTTTGTTCAGAAAATAACGTAAATTTACATTTTTGTTTTCTTACATTATATGGAATAAATTTATTATTACTTTAATACTAGCGTTTTAATTTATTAAACTAACGTAAAAGTTACGTTAAACCTTTGTTATTCGCAAATATTTTTTTTAATTTTATAAAATTTTTTAAATAACTATTTTCATTGTATAGAAGTTTATTAGTTTTCTTTAATTAGTATCTTCGAGACATTTAACCAAAATCATATTTTACATGTAGCCTTAAATTATTATACAGTATTGTAATTATGTTTAATTTGTATTGTTTCAGGTAATTATATGCCAGAAATAAATCGATTATTAAGTTGACGTGAGTGGTGAGTTGAAAATATTTTTAATAATATTTCTACTATCGTTCATATTATATTTTAATTGACTTGTACATTGCCTCGCAACATTGTACTACATTTCTCGCTTTTTTCTTCAGTAGTACTCAACAGTATACGAAGAGTGAAGTATTTTTTTCTTTCATTTTTATTGAGGAAAAAAGAGGGAGAAACAGTGTCTCCGGATTGTTTTTAAAACTTCCTTCCGTTTAACTCAACTTTTCGTCTGGTCTCTATACTTTGTTTCATTAAGTGTAAAAGTTTGTACGGAAACGTGTGGACTCTTTTTTCTGGACGAAGTACACTCTGTTCACACGTGAACTATATCCCGTTAGAAATTAATACATTTTTAAAATACATTAATGTAAAATAAATGTTAACAACAAGTTAAAAATTCATACATTGAAAAAAAAGAAATCAGAATACGTATGTATATAAATTGGTTATTATATCAATTTTTTTTTTCTAAATTTAGTAAAATTGATAAGTATAACCACTGATTGAAGTTCCTTTAATCAGTTCAAATCTCAATAGTTTTTTAAAAAATTTCATCTCAAGTTATTAGATTTGTTTCCCTTTAGTTACCACAAACGAATTTTTCACACCTTTCAGCGGTCTCTATATGATTGCTTATTTTTCCGGAAAAATGAACGACTATTAAACGATTACGTTTCCTTTAATTTTCTAATGATTTGGATTCGAAAAAATTTGTTTGGTACAACCGTAAACCTAGTGTAATTACAATTTGTACCGTGGGATACAGTCTTATTTAAATGAAATCGGTGAACTATACTTCTGAAACAGCACTTGTAGAGGAAAGATAAACGTACGTTCTTACTTTAAAAAAAAGATGTAAGTTTCTTTTATTTAAATTTTAACTGTATTTAACTGTATTTTACTTTTAACATACAAAAACTTCAACAAGTTTTATCAAATAATTTAATATATTTTAATTAATCTTTTACTACATGGACTGTAATTTCTTGATAGGTTTTTTGTTATTTTGTAAAAAAAATAGTATTATTGAGTTATATTATTGCTCATTTGGTCAGTTAATATGTAGACTCGTGATTAATAATTTATTACATAATTTATATTAGTTTAAACTAGACATAAACTTAATTACTACGAAACGTAGTCGGCAAGATGACATTACGGTAGCGGTGTGTACTGAACCGTGAAACGAATATTGACTGTAATGTAGTTATACTGTATCGATACAGAGTTTGGTTATTTACTGGTTAAAATTATATCTTTGATTTCCTAAATGAGGATGTAAATTATTTTAATTAAATTTAGAAAACATAAAGTAATATTCCTGACTGTAAAAGCAGGAATAAACTTATTCCTTTGTTTAAAAATCGTTCTTGTTATTATTAATTTATCTGAAAATATTATCCTAGGTAACATTTTTAAAACAACTTTGTCATCTGCAGTTGTATTTTGTTTGAATCATGCCGAAGTATTTTAAATTATTTTACACTTACTTTGTTCTTCTCGTTGAATAGGGACATAACTGTCTATTCAGTAAAAACCAGAACTAATTTGCGAATAATAATAAGTAATTGTGATGAATTGTAACTAAAGAATAATAAATCTAACGTTCAACAACAGAGACATTTTTCATTACGATAATTTGTTTTCAAATTTACACCATAAATTTATTCAATAAACTTAACGTTTTAATTCTTGACAAAATACTTTTATTTAGAAAATTAATATTTGAATTTTTGACGTATGCCGAAACTGAATGCTATAAGGTTACGTCGACTTTAAATTGATTATGTACACATGCAGCTTGAGTGATATTGAGTGATATTATATTTACTTAAGCCCCACAAGCAAAAAAAAAATGCTTCTTAATTTTAAATCCTATCTTTTTTTTAGTGATAATACTTTTAAGCCGTATGAAACGTTTCCAGATTTTAGCCCTAATCTCTCGCATACATCAAGAAGTAATAAATTTGGTGATATTCAGTGTTATAGAAGGAGGGCTTTCTTTCTTAGAATGAAAATGGTATGAACCGATAATATTTCATTCCCTTTGATGCGCTTATCCAGTCGACCGATTGATCTAAACCTATTATCAATTTACAGGAAAAAGCAATCAGATTATTCTCCACAGTCATCTGAAAATTTTCCAACAAGTTGTTTCTGAAAAATAAATAAATGATGTATTGTAGTGGTCTAAGCGAGCAAGCTACCTTGTGGTAAACCCGAGTGATTAGGAATAAGAATTGTTAATTCATCACGAAATTTAATTGTAAGGTATATCTTCTTAAAATATGAATGTAAGGCGATATTAATAAATTTAGAAATAGGTTCTAATTTCTAGGAAATTTAGAAATTTAGAAGCTTGTCAAATGTAAAAAAATTATTCTTTCAAAAACAGAATGGATTTAATCACGGAACTTGTTAACTCTTAACTCGTTAACGATGACATACTGGACAAGAAAACCTAACAGATAATGTAGAATTAAATTTTCTAAAAGCAGTTACTTTAAAAAAACTAACAAATGGAACAAGCTTATATGTTAATACGATTACAAATCATTTGGATCTTCCTTCTTGTTTAAGAACTATTTCAATTTAAGTTTTATTCATTCAGTCGATATGAGTAGTTGCCTGCCTTAAAAATGGCATCAAGTATTGATATTATTTACCTGAGCGTTTTCGTGGTAATTTTCTTACTATTTACCACTTTACTAATTAATATCCAGCACCTTTCTTCAAATGGAAATGTTCAATGGGTAATGGGATTGCTAAGTACTAATTTATTTCATCATGATCTTCCTCCATAATTATAATATGAAAGAAATGGGTGGACATAATGGAGAAATGTACTGAAAAGGCTTTAGTTTTATCGTTATTGTTTCCGTCCCAGTCATCGTTAGTAGCTTAAATAAATAGAATTATATTTTCAGTATTTTATATATCCTTTGGGCTATCCGTAATAAATAACTTATATTTTTATTGGTGTTAACTTTTGAGATCATATTGTTTTTTTTTTCTAAGTTCATATCGTAATTTTAAGTACCTGTAAGGTTACAACATTAACTTTGGTTTGATTATCTCGTTGTTTTGAGATTCTTCTTAGATTACGATGTTTTATTATTTTTCCATTATTAGTGGATATTGATAAAAACTAATCCATCTTTCTGAAAAAAAAGTAGATATTGATTTTTTGTACAAAGGTTTTTTGACGAGAGATGTTGTTTTCCGAGTTTCATCATTCTACCAAAAAATAGTTTTAGGCCTAAAGATCAAAATACAGTTTTGAATATAAGTTGTACATTGTTTCCGGCACGTATAATACTGCATTTTATTTTTTTAAACTGTATTAATCGATTTTCCTGATGATTTTTATTCATGGAGCGCTAGAGATGAACGGTCATGCATTCACCAACAAAAACAGAATAGAATAATCCCTTGAAGAATTGAATTTTACATGATGGTATGTTACAGTATATTTAGTTTCAATAAATAATAATATAACAGAAATTACTTCGCTTTTTGTTTTGCCTAGTAAAATTGTTATGAACTTTGTTATTCTTTAGAATGGAGATGTTTTTTCGGCTTTGATTTATTTGTCGTCTCATATCCTTAAGACTATTTACTTATTGTATGTGCTTAATTTTGTTGTTTCATTGCTTTGTGAAATATTCCTTCTTCTTACTTTGTGTAATAGTCTAAGATCCTGCAGCTTATTTCTGCAGGTATCTGTTTTTTTTAATGAAGCTCGATTTAAATGAACGATTAATGATAATTTAATACATTACTGCTGGGTTGCGTAGCAAAAATTAGCCGCATTACCTTAAATTAAATAAATTATAATTAATTTAACGAATTGCAACTATATTTTTTTTAAGTGAATTAAACGTTATTTGAAAGAAAATAATGTGAAGAAAAAAAAATGGTTGCCAGTTCTCAGTCAGCCGTAAGCTACAAGTTGCCAGGTGTAAACAGTTATGTTATTAATTATCTACGCTCATCGTGTTTTTCAAGAAAGTTGTATATTGAATTGAATTTTTTTTCTGTACACGATAACACATGGTTGCCTGTAAAAAAATGGCCGCAAGTAGTAGCTGCCATTATTTGAACTAATTACTTTCAGTCTGGGTGAGTGTGAACGAGAGAGAAGGAATACGCGCGCTGTTTCATGTTGTAAACAAGAACGTAGCGCGACTATTGTGTACAGAAGAAATTAAACTTTAATTTTTTTTTTACCTCCAGGGACCCCGTTAGGTGTTAATTCAGATGATGAGATGGATGATTTGTAGCGTGTGGAAATGCCATGCCTGATCGGGATTCGAACCCGGGACCTCCGGATGAAAGGCCGTGACGCTACCACTCGCGCCACGGAGGTCGGCAAAAGAACTTCAATTTAGTATATAATTTTCTTGAAAAACACCATGAGCGTAAATAATTAACAATAACATACTGGTTACACCTGGCAACCATATGTTGCGGCTGACTGAGATCTGGCAACCATTTTTTTTTGTATTCTTCACATCAGTTTCTTTCAAATGACATTTAATTCACTTAAAAGAATGTAGTTACAATTTGTTAAAATAAATTAATTATAATATATTTAATTAAAGGTAATTGCAGCTAATTATTGCTAGGTTATCTGGCAGTAATGTATTAAATTATCATTAATCAATCATTCATTTAAATCGGGTTTCATTAAAAAAAGCAGATAGCTGCAGAAATCTGTTGCTGAATCTTGTATAATAATATAATAATATGTTATTTTATACAACTGAATAATTTGGTATTTCTAGTTAGGTAGACAATGAAGTTTTATTTATTCTTGTTTTCGGAGCGATTAAAGTAGTCGAGAACTACGAGAAAATAGTGATTTGCAAGCTATTCAGGAATTCCATTATAATCAAGTCATATTTTCCAAAGTTATCGTAATATAAATAGAAACAAACTTTATGGCGATCACTGAAAATTTAAGGGATTATTAAAATAGGGCTACATAATGTGTAAGCCGAATCTTGTAAAAAAAATACACCATACCGTAATCGAACATTAATTTATGTAAAGCGCAAAACTTAAATTTAGAACATGTTTTAATCGTTTTATTCTGATCGTACACAATTAATATTTACTCCTTCAGTATCTTACACTGATGAACAAAGTACATCCATCTATTCACCTTAAGCTGCTTATAGTCTCGATCTCAAGGGTCAGTAGTTCTTATCGTACGAGAAAACCCCGAAGTACCTAACCTACCCTTCTAGGAATTATTTCATTCAACATATTCAAAATAATAATAAAGTTCATTTTTAATATTAAATCGATGGTTATAATTCGCAAAAACAAATGTTTTTCATTTAGAAAAACAAATGTTTCTGATAAAGTAATATTTTAATAGACACTATTACCATTTCATTCAAGACAATCCTGTAAGAAGAAGTTGCACGGTATCAGGTTAGGGAATCTCGAAAGAAAAAAAAAATGTTATCGTTTCTCAAGACTATACACTCGTTAATTAATTGACGTACAGCTTCAATGGATAAACAATGGGTTGGTCTAGTGGTGAACGCGTCTTCCCAAACCAGCTGATTTGGAAGCCGAGAGTTCCAGCGTTCAAGCCAGTTATTTTTACACGGATTTGAATACTAGATCATGGGTACCGGTGTTCTTTGGTGGTTGGGTTTCAATTAACCACACATCTCAGGAATAGTCGAACTGAGAATGTACAAAACCAAACCTTCATTTACACTCATACATATCATCCTCATTCATCCTCTGAAGTATTATCTAAACGGTAGTTACCGGAGGCTAAACAGGAAAAAGAGAGCTTCAATGGATAACGTGCTGTATATATGTGAGATGTTCCATCGTGTTAAAGCCAGGCACTTGTGGAAATGGCTATATTTTTTTAGCTTCAAAAGTTACTAATTTTTTGATGTACCGAGCATCAATAAGAGTGATCCATTATCATCCTCAAAAAAAAAAAAAAAAAATCAAAACTTATTCATGCGACGATACAAGCATGAAAATTTACCTGGGCCGTTTAAAAATTTCTTGGGCAGATAAAGAAAACAGAATTTTTTTATTTTTCAGCGTAGTCCATCTTACAATTCGATTTATTTAGACCAACGACTTTCTAACTCTTTAATACTCTCAGTATAATGCGATTTATCCAACTCTGCAAATTTCTAGGTACTGTATGAGTATCACACCATGAGAATGTCAAGAAACCGTAGCCATGACTTTTCCTGCATATGGAACTGTTTTCTCTTTATTTGGCACACTCTCAACTGTTCTTATTAGATTTTGAACTGCTGTTTGGTTTCTGGCGTGTAATAGTGAATCCATATTTCATCTACTGTTATAAAATATCGAATAATTTCAGCGGAATCGCATTTAAATATGTCTAAACATCTATTAGAAGTGTTTAATCGAATGCTTTTTTGGTCGACTGTTAACAAACGCGGCACCCTTCGAGAGGAATGCTTTTTCGATACATAAACATAGTTTATAATATAGTGGACAAGGTCTTTCTAGATGTCAGCAATTTTGTGTACCTTCAGTCGGCGATCGTTTAATACGGCATTTGGATCTTTGTGACGATTTCTTCGGTCGTTGGGGTTTTAAGACGTCCCGAACGTTCATCATTCTCAATGGATGTACGACCACGTTTAAATTCAGCAATCTTCTTTAGGTAGATTTCATAAGAAAGCTACTTATTTTAATGGGTACCATGATTCGACTTCCGGAAAATTTCGACGTATCTTCGCGTTTCACATCCACCAGATCCCAAAACCACCGTCAGCTCAAAAGTTTATATATGTCACTTTCTTGTGGACACGATAACTGCCGTAATTTTGCGCGAATCACTTTCAAATTGTTTCCTAAAAATAACTCGACCCAAATTCTCGGTCGAGTTCGTTAACGGCCAAAATCGTACTATGGGGGTGGAAATCAAAGCAAAATATCGCTATAACTTTCTTATTAAGTAAAATATGAAATTAATTAAATAGTAAATTAACTTAAATTAATTTAAGTTCCTACTATTCTTTGGATAAGGGCTTAAAACTTATCTAAGTAAAGTTTTTTAATATCACCAACCATTGGCCCAGGGGGTAGAAAAAATGGGGTTTGAAGACAAAAAAAAATCATACTTTCCTTAATAGGCACAGTATCAAAGAAATATTTCACTAAATATGTTACTTAGTGATAATTATCCCCTATGCTTACCAATATTCTTTTCAAAATTTCACGTTTCTTTGATACATTCTGTAGTATAAAATGGTAACTAGTATTTTTACTGGTGAATATCACGGACCGATGTCGGTCCGTGACATATGTAGGCTAGTCGTCACTAGTACATCTCATTACACATCAGTAAATTATCTATTACCGGAAAGTTTTAGATTTTTAATTAAAATAGTCCGTATCAAAAGACACTTTGATTCTGTTTTATGCATTCCAAAATACTAGCGATTTTTATCGTGCATATATTTTTAATAAATAAATACATGTAAAAACTGTTCAAAAATTTTAATAGTATATTTATTTAGAAAAAAAATAAATTGATATCTTTGTTATGAGTATTTTTTGGGCTAATTATTTTTTAGATCTGTTTTTATAATACGTACTATGACCAGATAACCTTTTTTTTCAAGTTCTTTATTAGATGATTTAAGATAAAATTTTCACCGCTCAAGTTTTATATTTGTGAAAGTGATATTTATTTTTATACGTCAATAATTATTACATTATTTACTTACCTTACAACTTTGTGAAAATTAGTGGAAAATCTTTTTCTGCTGTTTCAACACGCCTCTTTCAACATCTTCAATAAAAGAACAGCTGTTGTTGTTTACAAGCTGGATGCTATATTTACTTGCTTTGAAGCTTTTGAAGTCGTATGAATTGTGTATTTGTCCCTTAACACGAGCGTGTGTTTACGTTAACGATGTGTTCATAGTTAAATTCTTTACACTGAATTGACCCCCTTTGTACGGATGTTAATATAAAATCTCTACTCGAAGCACACCCTTTGCTTCATCAACTAACCGTGACAGAATTATTTACAGTCGGTTGCGTTTGATAAAGTTGACGAGAAATTTTTAAATGAATGATTGAGCTTAGTGGGCACAAAACAACGTTATAATACGGTGTTAGCAGTTTTTCAAGTATATTCTGCATGTGTGTAGTTTTTTTATCTTTTGTTCACTGTATTGTGCGCAACAGTATGATGAATTGTTGTTATAGAGAAATCTTTTTTTCTTGTGGAAGCTATAATACAATGTTATCCTTTCGTGACATATTCTCGTTTTTTTTATCTCATTTTAACTTATTTATTTTCTTGTTCAGTTAACGGTATCATATTTACTAATGGCTTTGATGATATTTTCTTAAATAACATATTTTCTTGATGAATTCAAGAAATTTGAAATATTTACTACGTGTCGATTTATTACCCATCTTTATCACTTTGATTTTTCGCTTGTAGCGAAACAAATTATTTAAAATTTGATTCTGGTACATCAACGATGTTTTTTATCAGTAAAAAAAACATTATCTATTCCATTTCTACGCGTCAGAATAATTACAGATTCTATTTATCAAACAATACTGTACGTATTTCAGTGTATTAACAATCAGTAGCTATAAAACTGCGGCCATGACAAACAGCTAATTTTTTTATATAACTTTCAAGATCCATGTGCATGTTGGTCTGTATGTACCGAAATATACAAGTTAGCAATCTGGGCTGATGTTCTTTTACAGGTTTTTCTTTTAACGTTGAGCATGAGCTATTCGTGTAACTACATTATCGAATGAGCAATAAGATTTAAATAGAATGCTTGTTAATTTTGGTGAAATATTATTCTTTTAAATAGCTGACATAATTTTATTCTGATTCTCCTAGTATAGAAAAAATAGAAGAATCATATTTTGTATTACATTCTTCAAAATTCAGGTATAAACTGTTCTCATGACATTAATTTGAAAGAAAATTTTATGGTAACACAATTTTTGTAGGTAGGTATGACGTAATCCACCGGGTTGGTCTAATGGTGAACGCGTCTTCCCAAATCAGCTGATTTGGAAGTCGAGAGTTCCAGCGTTCAAGTCCTAGTAAAGTCAGTTATTTTTACACAGATTTGAATACTAGATCGTGAATGTTCTTTGGTGGTTGGGTTTCAATTAACCACACATCTCAAGAATGGTCGAGCTGAGACTGTACAAGACTACACTTCATTTATACTCATACATATCATCCTCATTCATCCTCTGAAGTATTATCTGAAAGGTAATTACCGGTGGCTAAACAGGACAAAAGAAAGAAAGAAGGAAGTATGACGTAATTTTCACTTTCTCAGCCTTGTAAAATAGAAGAAAAGAAAATTACTTATTCCTAAGGGCGATCTCCGTGAATGTATGTTAGCGTCGCCTCCTTTCATCAGGAGTTTCTGGATTCGAGTCCCGGTTAGGCGTGGCATTTTTCCTCACGCTACAAGAAATTAATTTCATTGTCATTCATCAGTAGCAGATACAGAGTGCCAGAGAGAATAAACCAGAAAAGATGGAGTACAGAAGAGTTAATTGTTGTAGGATTTTCTTTTCTCCGAATCAACGAACATTCACCACATTTATTCATTGTTTCGAGGAAACTTATTTTAGGTATTTAAGTGTGTCAAAAAAACTTAAGATTCTGGAGAGTCTAACGAATAGGGTTGACTGTTTGAATGTTTTCCGTGAGAAAAAGAAGAGCTTTTTTGTAATATCTACAAAAAACAAAAAAAAACAAAAAACATTATTTTAGAGAAAAAAATGTTAAGCTCAAAAAATTTTTTAATTAATTTTTTTTTTACTTTATTATAAAAGTAACAGAGCCATGTGATTTTTTTCATTTTTTTATCCACCAGAGTTTAGTCTTCGAGATTAGTTTTGCAACTAAAAATGTATGGATAAAAATACTTGAAATTGAAGTTTTAGAAAAATTATGTTCCTACAATTTACTCTTGCAAAAAAATTAACCGTGTTGTATACAACAAGAAATCCATGGTTTAGAAATATTTTTTGGAGAATTGTTGCGAAAAAAAATCAGTTGGATAATTTTTTTAGTTTTTAAGTAAGATTTTTATAGTAAGAAAAAATTTATGTTTAAAAATTATTTTTTTCAATTACGTATGTAAAAAATCATTCACTATATAGAGAAACTCTAATTGTTAGTACGTGTTGACCTCATGAATTATGAACTATGATAATAAAAAAAAATCCTACAACACTTTTAAGCTTTTTCCCTTAGTGTTCATGCTATGGAAAGATAACATCACTCCACTGTAAACTCCCTACTCCCTAATTTCGTGCCTTTGATAGTGTAACTTGACTTTAATATGATAAAAATTATATAGATAAAATAGAAAAAAAAATATTCAAAAACAGATTACATCATAAATCCACCAAATTATGAGTTTTCTACTTCAAAAGTATTCATTGCGACTGTAAAAATATTTCATAAAATCAAGTACTTTTTAGTGAAACTAATTCATTTTATAAAGATTTATTTAGTAAAACTAAAATGTTGCAATATTTCTATTTTTTTTTTCAAAATTTGACCTACGTTAAAAAAATTAAAAACGCAATATAGTGTCCAAGAAATTTAGACTCACTTTCCCTCGACAGGTCTACCATTAAATCTCATAAATTATTATTAAAAATAGAACTGTGACTATATAAGAATTGTTATTTTACAAAATGTGGTGCATTATACAAAATTAAAATTTGTAATTGCATACAAGACTGCAGGTCGCTTGCCCCCTAGACACCATTGAAATAAATATTGTAATATTGTATCCATTTTCAAATGAGTTTTCTACCTTTATTACTGGTTAAAAAATAATAATATTTTACAATAAGTTCAGGCTGTCGTCCTCGTAAAACCATCTTGGAAATTCCCTTTTCCCTCAGGGTGTTGCCAACTTAATTATTTCTTGCACTTTAAATATTAGCTATTTGTTTTATTTAATTAGTTTAATATTTCAAAGGTTGGTAGAACATCAGCTGATGTAGTTGTCTGCTAGGTTGTAACGTCACAAGCGAGCTGGAGAATTAAATAAATGTGTGGGTGTTAAAATATATTATTAATTTATAAATAAATATAGTAAGCCTACAATCACCGAAGGGGTACAATAGCAATTCTTATGTGTTGCTGTTAAGGTGTAACAGAAAATGTCGTATGGAATTTTCCATATGCCATACTATATTTCATAATGACATACACTTCATACGACATTTCATAATGATGTTCGGATGATACCGAAGACGCGTTACAAATCGGTTATTTCTATATGGAATAGATAAAATTATTTAAAAAGCCATTGGATCCGGTTATGAAAGCGATCGTTTGAAAACATAAACGTGGGCAACATGGAAGAATTGATCAAGAACGGTTTTTATTATTCTTTTAATGACTTGTGTACATAAAATGTTGTTTGATGTATATATATATATATATATATATATACAAAAAGTCTGATGTGGACACCACATGACTTCCTCGTACGCCTAATAAGTTACATATACACATTTTTATTTAAAATGAAAAGTACATACAATTTTTTTTCATTAATTTTTGATACTTTTTCATATATTTAAAAAAAAATTTTTTATTGTTATTATTGAATTATTATTTATCGTACATTTTTTTTTACAATCAGAGATTAATAAATTATTAATACATCAATATACTTAAGTTAAAAAAAAAGGAAATGAAGTTAATCAAACCGATGTACCTTCTCCTTGTAAGATCCAAATATTTCATTAATTAAAATTCTATTCTGTTTAACTGTGGAACCAATAAAAATAAGTACCACTTATCATATATCTTTGAAAATCTCTCAGTGAGGGGTTATTACTGCAGTTAAGAAAAAGTCCAGAATCCAAATTTTTTTTGGATTTTGATCATTTTTGGTTTAGTCGATTGCAATGAGAAGGGAACGTGTACAACTAGGTGCGTTACAACAGTCCTAAATCCAAAATTTCAATATCTTACGGCTAATCATTTTTGAGTTATCCGAGATTCATACGGATCATTCGTACGTACAGACGTCATGCCGAAACTAGTCAAAATGGATACTTCCGTTGAAATCTTTCCGCGAAATTTTTCGCGGTCACAGACAGTACTTTCCTTACTTTGTACACGGAAGTAAAAAAGCAGTTAATAAATTTTAATGTGATTGGGATTCGAACCCAAGGCGTTGAGGAACTACCACTCCACTTTAGAATCACTGAATTTGTTGCATTTTCTCTCTTTTTTTCAATTACAGATTTATAGATGTTTCTTTCAAATCAGCATTTTTTCTACTGCTTTTTTTTGCTATCCAAGTGATGTTGCCCTTTGACCATACGTTTTTCTATTATTTGAGATGTAGACCTATTTGATAAATAAATTATACTATTTTATCAAAAAAAAAGAATCCATTACCTTTGAGGTCGCTTTAAATTAAATTTTCCTTAACATCTTTTTACGACTGCTACTTTTTTAATTTTTTTTTTTTTTAAATATCGAAGATTACTTTGGTATTCGTTTTTAATCGTATGTCAGGAATGATTTTTCCTCAGCGGTATAATAAATATAACCGATTTTGTAGTGATAGGGAAAACACATTGAATATATATTTTATAAAATAAAATTCAATTTATTGATTGCTCGTATTTTATATATTTTTTTTTTTGATGTTTTAGTTAAAACTGGAATGGATCGTAGACCACAAACCACTTGAGTAAAATCTGTAACCATCAAAATTCTGTTTAGTATTAGTAAAACTGTACTCAAATCGGTTTATTTTTATGTACAAGAGTCGTTCTGTATCTGTGGGATGGGTTTTGATCGTGCAGTTTTAAAACGGAATCGATATTGTGGTTTTTTTTAAAACATCGACCGTTCGTGGTGGATTCAACGTAAAGCTTGAGGTGAAGTACGGACTTTATGTAGGGAAAAAGAATTTTCTATTTCAGAGAGAATAAAATCGAATAAATTTTCAAAGTAACGTTGTGACTGCAAGATTTTTTTTAAATCTTTTAAAATCACCAGCTCTAGTTAACGAAATGGAATGTTAAACTCATAAAAAAAGTTACTAAAAATCTAGAAGAAAAAAAGAAAATTCAGAAGTCAAACTCAGGTTTATGTTGGATAATTGTAGTCTGCCTATTTTTTATTTTCTATCATTTAAACCTTTGATATTGTACGTTTGGTGATCGGTTGTGTATTGTATGTTAAATCTTTTTTTTTTATATTTATTGTCGTTTACAAAAGATGTTTTTATTTCCTTTCTACTTTGCAATAGTTTTGTTATTATGCATAGTCTCTTTAGAGAGATAGAAAGCTGTCGATTTAGATGGATTGTTCTAAGAATGTACATACTCAGACTATATTATTTTATTATTAGTTTAAATACAACTTATTAACTCACAAGTTTATTGATAGGTAATGAACGATATTTTTTATGACGTGCCTATTAGAAAAATAGGCACGTCGTAATAATAGGTTATTAACCTATTATATTAACTTGTTACCCATAATGATGTTATTAGGAGGTTAATAATAATAGGTTAATAGGTTTTTTCTACTTCTAGTGAAGTAGAAATCTCACTAGAGGTAGAAGTTATACCACAAGTTATCTAACTCTGTGAATTTAACTCTTTAACTACGTTCTAAATTCTTTTACATCCTAAGACTCTTTGATATTTATCTAACGGTTTTAATGTTATTAAAACAAAATAAACTTATCATTGTATTTTTTTTTCTCAGTTTTTCAATCTTTAAATATTTACATCATTATTACTTAACTTCACCCTCGTCTGAGTTTAGCGGTACTGGTTGTTAAAATTATTTAAATACATAACCTGTAAAATTTTTTTTTTATATATATATATTTTTTTCAACCTCCGGCACCACCGTTAGATATTGCTTCACAGGATGAGATGAATGATTGGTAACGTATAACGGTACATCATTTTTCAGTATATCGATCGAAATAATTCATTTAGAGGGGAAAAATGTTACCTGAACTTTTGTAAGTGGAAATGGTAAAGGGTAAATAAGCTTTAAAAAAATATAAATGCGTGAGCAGGACTATTGGAGCGTTGATTTGGTGGGTTGAAAAGTGGTGTAAACTGGCATTATTGCGATTACCGGCGAAAGTTGTGGTTATTTAAGACACAGAAAGGTATACTTTCACCAAGTTTCGTGAAAATTAAATTATTTTTGCGGAAATGAAAAATTAAAAATTGAAAAAGAATTTTCGCATTTTTCTAGGAAATTTGAGGTTATGTTAAAAAGTGACCTGTATAAAAGTTGTAGATTTTTGCATGGTCTACAACTTTTGTATTGGAAAATTTTTTTTTCAACCCCTCAATCCCCCAAATCACCCTTTCACCACCGCCGCTCACGCATTTATTTTTTTACGTTTATTATAAGCCCCTTTACCATTTACCCTTATAAAAATGTACTTCGTACAAAAATATAATCTTTTTATATTTGTATGAAATAAAATACACTTTTTTTTTTTTTTTGATCAGTCTAATGTAATGATACATTAAAATATAGATTGCATCAGTTATGAGTAGGCATGTTATTCCGCGAATAAAAAAGGAAATATCACAGCATTTTCTTGGGTGGAACGAGGGAAACTCTGGTAATTCCTTGATCAGATCAGTATCATAAAATTTACAAACAGTTACAAACTAAAAATGAAGATTTAAATACAAAAAAATAACTATTCACAATTGTTCTGTAATATTTTTGTACTTAAGTATTCTTTATGTAAATGTTGGAATTGGATGAAAAGAATTCAGGGGCTGTTTTAAAAGTTATTATTATTAAAATATCCATTGTCAGAGTAACACTGTTCTGTGTTAAATATTGTTATTTTATTTAATATAATATTTTGTTTAATATTGTATTAAATAGTTATTGTTTTTTTTAAATAAATTCTGTTAAAATGTTTTTCATACTGTAATTTGTTAAAAATGATGAAAGCATCTTTTCTTTTAAACCCAAGTAATGTACAATACAAAAACATTCGTGTTGTCTGGTTTTGATAGATGTGGATACTGCTTTTAAACGTGTTAACTCTTTTTAGCATTGATTAAATGTTCATAAATGTACACACACAAAAATAAATTAACATTTTTAATTACATCATTTTAATAACTACGGGAAAATAATTTTCCCGTATTCAAAACTTGAAAACAAATAATAATAATAATTTAATAATCTTGAAAATATCTTCTGCTGATGAATTATTTAATTCTGTATCGCTTACCGAGTAACTTCCGAGTGATTAATATTAAACGTATTCAAGTTAATTCAATGTAAAGAGCAGTATTTTATATATAATACAGCGTTCCTTTATCTATTATTTTTAAGATAAATATATTTAAGAAAGATTTAAATTATAGTTAGGATTTAAAAAATAATTTTTATTGTATATAATTAATGAAAATTAACTTTATTTTTTTTAATGTGATTAATTTATTTATCTCTAAAATTTAGCAATTTAATTAAAGGATAAGTTATCCTAACTCTTACGGTCTAACCACTTGTGCATTTGTAAAACAGTGTTCTATATTTACTGAATGAATAATAATAATAATAATAATAATCTTAACAAGAAATATATGATGGTCGGTCCGTGCTGGAAAAAAGATTACGTATATTATAATTAGATTTGAGCAAGTCAAACCTTTAATAAAAAGTAAATGACGTTTTTGATAAAAAGCCGGAAATATTTTTTTGACTTATTCATATTAAAAGTTTTAAAGTTTACTAATTCTATCATAAAAATAAAATTAAAATAAAATCGAATAAAGTATTATATAATTAAATTACCAAGTCACCAATTAACAAAAGTCAGATATTGTGAAATTTTTATCTTCTTTTTTTATTTTTTTGATGGTGACTGCATGATTTTTTTATTAAAGAGGTAAATAACTGTAAAAAAATATTATTTATTCATTCTCAATGAAACTGACAGTACATTTCAACATTATCCTCCGGCTTCTTTTAGGCACTTGTCCCATTATTCTGTGAGCTTTCTTATTTTAGTAGAAAAGGATTGTTCATTTCGGTATCCGAGTCATTCTAAACTCCTCATTGATGTCGAACTCGGTGCCACGTAAAAAACTTGAATATTTGATCCAAACAAAAACGACCTCCCGAGCTTAATTTTGAATATCTTCCCACATCTTTTGAACGGTGTGGAAACAGGCGTTTCACGCAGAAGAATTTCCTTTGAGTTAGAATCAAGACTTTTAATTCTCATTGGGGGATTCATTCTATTTTCTAGTACGTCACAATAATACTCACTGTTTGTTATACGTTGTTCTTCCAAATAATTGCAATAAATTGGGCCTTTACAAACACCGTTAGCATCACTTTACCGGCTGACGGGTAGCTTTTGAAGTTTTTCCTGGTTGGCGCATTCGTATGTTTCCATTTCATACTCTGAAGTTTGGATTCTGGCTCAAAATGATGAATCCAAATTGTTATAAATTTAAAAAATCAATATCTTCCGTCAGAAATTGATGTTTAAGTTCCGTACATATGTGAATTCGGGTTTTTTTGTGGATTCTGAGTCGACCGTCTCGAAACCTATCTCATACAGTTGTTGCGGTTAATGCGATATTGTAAAACGTCAGTCGAAACTTCCACCGGTTTTCCGCTTCGATGAAAATCGGTAGTCTTTTCCTACCGACTTAAACTGTTCAATCCGCTCATAAAAATTTGCATTAAAAAATAAACATCTTATCATAGCTTTTTGTTCTTCCATAGTTCATATTACGAGTACCTACTTGAACGTCAGACAGTTCAGTTTATTCAGTCAAATATTTTGCCTTTTTATCACTCGACAACCTTCTTATGTATTAAAAGAAAAGAAAATTCCTCGTAAAATTAAAGGAAAATTTACCGTCATTCTCTATTGAAATCTTTATAATACTTGCAAATCGTAACTGATTTTGGCAAAACTTGGTGGGGCGATGTAAAATTATTGGGAATGGATCCCTATTTATTTACAAGCGAATTGGTTTACAGAAATCGGAGTTAGAAGTTAAAAAATTGTATTTGTGGATACGCTTTCAAGGTTAATCAAAAGCGAAAATCGGCTCTTCTGAGCGCTTACTGTGATAGAGTTTTTTAATCATGAATTCACAGTAAGAAACTGATATTGTGTTACAGTATTACATTCACACTCAGAAAGTGAATTTCTTAATGGATTATTGGACAACAGCCTAATTAAAGTAAAACAAACTGACTTTTAAATTCTACAAATTACATTTCTAATGGATTAAATTGTCAGCTATTTTTATATTTTTAGTGTAAAATTTCATTCAAATCTGTGTTAAAAAATGAACTTTAACTGTTACTCGCTGTATTTAAATGGGGTTATTGAAAAAGTCATTTCGATACTGCCAAAATTTAAAGCTCTTTATTTTAGAAACTAAAAAGTTATTCATTTAAGTTTTAATTGAAGATCATTTAAAGGTTATAATTTTCTTACGTACATATCTCTGTAGTTTTATCCAGATAGTTTAAAAATTAAATTACCGTTTATAATTATGATGACACTTAATATGTGACAATTTTCTTTTAATGAGAACATTTTAAATACGTTATTTTTTAAACTTACCAAGCGTCCCTTTAATTTACTTTCCATCCATGTACTACATAGCAGGGTCTTTAATATTAAAGTCGGTGAGATATACTGAGAGTTTATAGAAGCAGTATGGAATAGAAAGTTTTCCTTAGTCTGCTTATTAGTGCTTAAAGGATGACGAACATTTACCCGGCAAAGAAACTTTTATTTATAATATTTTCAAATTTTAGTTTTATACTTTTTAATATATATTAAAATTTCACTACCTATCTAATTTTAAAATCTTTTAAATTATTAAAATTAAAAATTAATTTTCATAAGTTTATTTATTCTACCGCTAAACAGCATTTCTTTTAAATGTCTTTTCTAAAAATTAAAATTTTAATTACACCCTCTTTACAGGTAACAGAACTGTGTCTATATCCGAAGATAGTAATTTAAAAAGGCTTGAAAATTATAAGATAGCAAATTCAAAAAATTATTCACTGGAGGGATTGTAAACATGCAATTTTAAATATCTATAACATCTTTGTATTACGCTTCATAGATATACTTAATGTTGCCAATCGCATGGGTAGAATTTTCATTAATGATAAAAATATTATGTAAAGCGAAAATATTAGGTATTTTATTAGATGACATATTCCCTTGGAATGATATCAATTAAACTCGTTTGCAACAAAATCAAACCGAAATTTGAAATCTCTTAATAAAACGCTAAGTTTTTATCATCATTAGATATTTATTATGCTTGCTTCTACTTCAGTGTGGTGTATATCTTCTCTTTATAGTCAAGACGAATTTTCAACATACAAAAATGAGGTGTGGTACCATCGCTTGCCACCAAAAGTGTATGAATCATGTACATCGACATTAGAAAATTAAAAACGTTACTTTACCATCGTTTTTATCTTTATGAATTTGCAATCTTTGCTAAATAGTATAGTCGTTTATTCTTAAAAATATAATAATATCCATCCTTATCAATCGAAACAGGCGAACTATTTTCGAAAAATATAACAAAATAGTTCGGCTTATGTGAAAGAGTCTTATTATGCTTCCATTGCGATTTTCAATAAATTACCAAACCATTTAAAACATTTTCCCGCCAGTTTATTTAAAATACAATTAAAAGTTTTTTTTTTTTTTTACATAAACATTATTCATTCGGTCGTGAATTTTTAAACAACACTAATTGAACCCCCCCCCCCCCCAAATCCAGAATTTTCTGCATATCCGTTCAACGTCTAAATAAATATATAGGCAAATAATTTTCATTAATGCCCTCCGCAGTTGTAAATTTTTTGATGTTTTGTATTTACATTTGTTTATTTACCTTAATATTATCTCATGTGTTTATTTAATAAATAATTAAAATATATATTTTTCATTAGCATTTTTTATTTTTTAATTATCTGTTCTGTGATGCTGTTCTGTCCAAGGTGTTACCATGATTTCCCTTGATCCATTCTGGCAAATGTTTGGACAGATCCTTTTTTTATCCGTTAATTCATTATCGAATAACATATTTACCCATTCCTGACGTAATCTATGTAATGTATTATTTTGCACTGATCTAAATAAAATATTTATTTATAATTATAGGCTGAATTCAATTTGAGGATAACATACTTTTCCTGAAAGTGAAGGTTTTATTCATTTTATAGGCTGTACTGACTTTTTAATTGTGCCTTGAAAAGTCTATTACAGAGCACGAATTAAGATCTGATGTGTATATTTTACGTTAAGTTTCCCAGCAAATTTTGTTAAATTTTTACTTATACTTTAAATATTAACATCATGTTATATATCATTTAAATACCGTATCATCAAATAGTCTAATTAGACTGCAAGTATATATATATATATATATATATATATATATATATATATATATATATATATATATACACATAATTCGTACCTTTTAATTATTTTATATATTATCATATATCGAATTGAAAACCTTCCTTATATAATTCGTTAAAAATCAAAATTTCCTTTTTGTTTTACCGTTTTATATATCTGGACACTTTTAAAAAAATATATTAAAAATGATTTATTTATTATATACTTTCTATTATTCTGTGATAATCAGTCGCTCTTCTTTCTTTTTTTTTTTTTTTGTAGTGTTTGCTCGATTTGGAACTGTTTTCTAAGGAGCAATTCTTTTTAACATTTATTTTTTAATCTAGTATCAGGAATGATTATTTTTGAAAATTTACTTTATGGCTATTACAGGAGTGACCGAAATGTCAAAGGCAAGCTTTCGTACTCACAAATGAAAAGAAATAATAAAATGAAACAGATATGCCATAAAAATACATTTTATTTGTTACAAAAGCTTACATTTATTTTTCCACGTATTTACCGTTTACAGCTACACATTTCTCCCAATAGTCGACCAGTTTTCTCATTCCGTCAGTGAAGAATGTTGGCGGTCTTTCTTGGATTCACGATATCCTGCGTCCTTCAGCTCATCATCCTGGTGAAATAAACACCCTTAATTACGGAATTCGAGGACAATGAGTCCTCTCTTTAATTGCGGATGAAGTGAAAATCACATGATGCGAAAACTGATGAGTATGAAAGAAATTAAATTTCAACTTCAAACAAGAGTCGCAGCGGTTGCACGCAATGTCGCGACCATTATCGTGTTGCAAAACATAACATAACATGTTTTAGCACCTCTAAGTATCTCGCAGAATTTACAGTCGATTCGGCTTACAAATAATTACTCACTTACACGTGACTGGAATCCCAAAACACCGTCAAGAGAATTATTTTTCAGAGGATTGTGTTTTGAATTTTTTTGATTGCGGTGAACCGTAATGCCGTTATGGATCGTAATGATTTGCCCAATTTTCATCTCGTCACAATACTGAAAATGATACCAATTCCGTCCTAACGATAAAGTTTCAGAAGCAAGGTTTTTTAGACGTGTTGAGGTAACAAGCCTATACTTCATAACAGCGGCGTCTAACAGAAAATGAGAGAGGGTTAACGAGTTTTGGAGAATTTAATGATATGGGAATTAAATTACAAGATGGGACTACCTGTCATTTTGTGCTATATTTTGTTCTCAGTTACATTTCAACTTCTCTTATTTTATTCAAAGTTACAATAGAAACGGATTATATTACATCTTAAAAATCCGTGTAGAATTACATTTTGATATTACCAGAAAATGTAATTAACATAATAAAAGTCTATTCAAGTTGAGAAATTTAAATAGTATCGGTAGACCAGGAACGATTTTTTACGTTTGTCATTAGTAAAGCGATTTATCTAGGTTCGGATTACATAAATAATATTAGGACGTGAACTTCTGTTAATCCGTATGGTATTTAATAATATACATATATAATACCATCCTTTACCTGAGATCAGTTTAACTGTTGTAAAAATAGCTTTGTCTCTTCAACGGGTTAAATTCTAAATCCGTCCTCTTTACGGCAACAGATTGTAAGACGATTAAAAATATTCTTAGGTGTAATTTATACAGACTGTTCTTACGGGTTTGTTGTTGAATAGGTCTACTAACTGCTATGACTAATTAATGCATCTAAATTTATACTACTTCTTTTATTTAACTTCGATTGCATTTAAATTTATCGGATACTTTTTATTTTTACTAAAAATAAATTGTCGTTCTGAAATCTTTAAATTGTATTGTTACAATCCATTAAATTTTCCCTCTCCCTTGAGCGCGCGCGCACACAATACACACACACACACACACACACACACACACTCATAAAAGAAAGTCGTCCAAAATATAATTAACAAAACTTTTTGAACAGTATCTTTTATTTAACATAAAACTACTTTTCTATATACTTACCGTATATATTTAAGCATTTATCATACCGTCGTCCGACGCATATTTGTATTCCTTTGTCACCTGTGCATTGAGATAAACAGTCAATGTTTTCTCCTCGTCTTCATGCATCCCAGCTTTCCTTCTAAAATTTCTTTCAATTTGCTTAGGGGCAAAATCAAAGAGGGAAAAAATTGCAGCCAGGATGATAAAAAATTAACCACTTAAATTTTACAGTTTTGTTTTCTCAGCATCATGTGGAACCCACATACCTACTACTTTTATACTTTGTATAAATTGTTTTGTAATTAAAAAGAATAATAAAAATTTCATGAATATTGACGCGAGAAACGAAAAAATGTTCTCCAATTCAATCAAATAAGTATGACACAACGATTTTATCTCTGATGAACTCTACTACCCAGTAACAAATCAGTTGCTGCTGTAACAGGTATTATTTTCCGTACGGGCGTCGTGTATTTCAGATTATTTATTGCAATTATTTATGGAATAATTTATATTTATTTATCAAATTTTACAGTATATTTTAATCGAATTTATTTTTCATCAGTCATAAAAAAAAAAATCGCTTTCAATCAAAAATACAGGTAATCGATGCACTCTAATATGTAACATTTTTAAGGTTACACACTTGTACGAGAAGTTTAAGGTAGTTACATATGTTTTAAGGATAAAAATTAATTTTCACACCTACTGATTAATTATAGACCAAAGCTCATCACATCTATCAAGCAATCATTTATGAACCCTGAATTAACTCTGGTGATATAATAAAGGATTTGTAGTTAAAATGATTATTCTTTCCTGAATTACTTTCTTTTAAGAAATATTTACTAAAATATCAGATAACTCGATATCAGTGATACTGGGGTCGCCACATTTCTATGTAATTTATTTCTCTTTTCCAACATAAATACAATATTACAGTTTTATATTCGAGTACAGATTACCTTACTGTTTAAATGAAGTCAATTTTAATTCATAAATTGATAGATAACCTCTTAAAATATGCACTATAAAGACTGTTTTCGATTATTGTATGTTGATATGTTATTCATATGTACTTTTTTTATTCCATTTAAATCACGACTTACTGTTGGTTTTTAACAAATTGTAGCTGTAATGTTAGTTTGTGTCATCCGGTGGAGAGTAATTACGGTGTTGTATCGCATCGCATCGTCACGAGTCGTGGCAATGTTTGGGGCGGGGGCCCAAACATAGAGATAGCGAGAGTTAATGGGAGAATGTACTGCCTCGCCCTTTCTATACCAACTGTTGCTTTGTGGATTTGTCACAGCGTTGTGTAATTTACAACCGGCTCTACAGAATGTCGTTAATTATGGGTTCACATTAGATTCGATAACGTTAACTTATATGGGATAGGATTACGCAAGCCCGTATATAAGATAAACTACACCAAGTTGTACTCTATGCTTTCATATTTGTATGGTTTGCCATGATACCTTTATCAAGCGTTTGAATTTAGGTAGATTTTGTCCCAAAAACATTCTGTTCACTTTTATAAACCTATATATATATATATATATATATATACACACACACACATTTACCAAAATTAAACCACATTCGAGTAGAATTTTTCAAACTCGATATAAGTGAGATTGTTACAATGAAATACATGTGTTTTTTGTTACGACTATCAATAAACTGCTAACCCTAATTTTGATTGGTAAAGTTTTCTGGATCACCGATTTATCCGAAGTATCTTCGGTAGTGAACATTAGGTTCTTTTTGTTGATGTGTATCCTGGATATTAACAACGTATGGTATCATTTAAACAAATTTTCAACAGTTAAATAAAGAAAAATAAGATTTAGCAAATACGTCTACATCAAAACAATCAATTTTTCGACATATTGTACGGAGGGCAACAAAAAATTTGAAGTAAAGATGTCGGGCTCCAACAAACTTAACAGATATGGCAGCCGTTTAATATCTTTTTCATTTGTTTCTATAGTGGTCTGTAGTACATGTTAATAAACATCTTTTCAATAGTCAAAGACCAAAAAAAATAAAATTTAGCAAATCCTACCTCAAAATGATTTTTTTTTTGTATGAGACTACAATTTGAGGCGCACTGTAGCCCATCTTTGAAACTAGCCGTGAAAAATATAAAATAGCCCTCATTTCTTTTTTTAAGGTTATTGTAACTATAATGATTTTTTATTTTACTATTATTGTTTTTCAGTGCTCTCTAAAAAAATGTTACAATCTTACCGTTTCCATTTAAAATGTTTAAGTCGTTTCCCATGGTGGCTTGCAAGTGGGTGGTTTTATACCGAAAAATGGATCTGGTTTAAAGATAGGAGTGATTACTAAATTCCATTTCTTTATATTTAACTGTTGAAAACTTATTTAAAGATTAAAACCTTGTATTTTGTTCATTACAGTAAATTACGTTTGCTAACATCTTTGACGCCGCACAATCTTGACCTTTGATTTTGCAACAAAAGACGTTTCGGTAGTATTTAAAAAAAAAATACTATACTAAAATTGTTAAAAATAAACAAGTTTTTATAATGGTGTAAAATAAATAACGTAAGATAAAAGTAGAAATCAATATTTTTGCCGTTTCGGATGTTCTGTTAATACGAGGGTAAGTCACTTATTATCCGCAATAGGAAACATACATGTACATCATTTTTCAACATAGTTCCCTTGGATTTCAACGCACTTGGTCCATAGTTGCACAAGCTTCCTGAAGCCCTCATAAAAGAAGGTTTTCGGTTGAGCTGCGAGTCAGGTATGCACCGCTTCTTTCACTGTTTCGTCCGAGGTAAATCGATGGTCCCTTAATGTCTCTTTGAGTAGACCAAACAAGCAGTCAGAAGGGGCAAGATCAGGACTATAATGAGGATGAGTCAATACTTCAAAGTTGAGTTTCTGGAGCGTTTCAGCAATGTGGGCAGCAGTATGTGGACGGGCATTGTCGTGCAACACAACACCTTTCCACAGCAGTCCTCGGCGTTTGCTTCGAATTGCAGCCTTCAGCTTGGCAGTAGGCATCTCACTATAACGTACAATGTTTATTGTCGTGCTCCTTTCCTCATAATGTTCCACTACTGGGCCTTGTGAGTCCCAAAAACCGTAAGCATCAGTTTTCCTGCGGGTGGTTGGGTCTTGAACGTTTTTGCAGGGCGAATTTGGATGTTTCCATTCCATACTCTGCCATTTACTCTCCGGCTCGTAATGATGGATCCATGTTTCGTCACCAGTGATGATTCTGTCTAAGAAGACTTCCCGTTCGTTACCATAGCGATCCAAATGTTTTTGGCGGATGTCCAAGCGCGTTTGTTTATGAAACTGTGTGAGTTGTTTTGGGACCCATCATGCACAGACTTTCTGAAACCCTAGTCTGTTGTGGGGATGTTTTGGTAGGCAGAACCGTGACTAATTTGCAGACGATGTGCCACTTTATCAATAGTTACTCGTCTGTCTAAGAAAATCATAGTCACGTGCATGCTGTTGTGCGGCTCCTTCGTCGTGCGTAATACTTGTGCGACCATTTTTGAATTTTTCAATCCATTCGTAGACACTCCGTTGCGGCAGCACATAGTTCCCGTACTGAACCGAAAGTCTTCGATGAATTTCGGCCCTTGATACATCTTTCGACCACAAAAACGGATCACTGAACGTTGCTCTTCTTTGGTGCAAACAGAAAGCGGAGCAACCATGGCTAACCATGGCAGGGCAGTGATAATGGAACTAACCTAGCAGCATCAAACCTGCACAGACATAACAACAATTAAACCACGCAGGAGTCATCTACGCAACACGACAGTACTACCAACATAAACAAAAATATAACTAAATTGCGGATAATAATTGACTTACCCTCGTACATTTTTAGATATTTAAAGAGAAATATTTCAAGTAAGTACTTACGAGCAGCCAACAAAATACAAAGAAAATTGTTTGTCATTAATTTTGTTTGTCAAATAATTGTTTGTACTCGTATATTGTAATTTCGAAAAAGAAATCCTAAGTGAATGCCGCGCACTGTACAATTTCTTCAAGTGAAAATTTATTAAAAATTACATACTTATCCAACTGAAGATTTAATCTGTTAATTTTTCGTAATACATATTACTAAAAAAAAAAATTATTATTTTGTTAATTTTGAAATAAATGATATTCATTTTTAATTATTACTTTTAAAACGAGTTAAACGTATTTTGTTTTCTGATTTAATTTAGAATTTAATAAAATAAAAATTGTAATAATTTGTGTAAGATTTTTATGGATGTATTTAGGTTAGTGAATAAGTATGAAAATTGTATTTTAAAAAACATTATCTAGAAACGAACTTATATATCTATATAATCTTATATTATCTAGAAATGACCTTCTCTTCTTCATTACAAGGATTAGGTTGTCCAAACCTGTTCCAGTATCCGGTACCCATTGTTTCCTCCGTCTCCCCACATCTCTTTTTCCCACAGGTTGATAAGCTGAGGCAGCTGCAGGTATCTTCTCTCGAGACATCCAATTCAAGTGGTTGCACCATCTTTGTCTATTTTGTTTTATTCAATGGTATAAAGGTAGTACTGAAAACTCTCTTCGTATATCCTCATCTATCCCCCTGTGTGCAGTCATATACACTGCATAAAAACCTCGTTTTTCATCGCTGGTATATGTCGTATAACTGTAGGTTCTTTGGTATTTTAGAAGATTCTACAATTTTCAACATTACATGAAAACGGTAACGCTTATTTTTTTTGTCGATGGGACCTATTCCCGGCCTAAAAAGGAACACGTATTTTACGTCAAAAAAATATTAAACTCTTAATAAGTGTTTAATTAAATTCACACCAAATGTGCTGTGAATTTTCATTATAATGATATCATTATTATAGAACTGAACATTTAGCAAAAGACTAGAGAAAATTGCTTAGAGTAGATTATCAATTTAATTTTTTTTATTTTACAAATAGTTTCTTACAAATCAAAAATAAAAATAAAAGACGCTCTAAGCTGTATGAATTTATTGCTAGGAAAGAAATTCAATTAAAAAATAAATATGAATAAAACAATGACAATATAATGTGAAAGAAAGAACCGTGGTAAGCATTTATATCTTACGAAAGAGTACGATTCAGTGGTATAATGTATCAGATGTTATAGAATTATGTTGTAGAGTAAAATTAAAAAGAATGGACGAAACTCCGACTGGCAAAGCAACGTGGAATTTCATACGAAAAAAGTATGTTAATATTTAATACAAATCTAAGAATTAGAAAGATTCTGTACAGTTTTATTTTTGTTAAAAATGGATAATATGAATTGCAGAAACAGAAAAATGAATGCTTTTGAGATTTGTCGTTACAGTAGGATGTAAAAATTAGGTGGGTCGATAAAATGCGGGGCGAAGACGAATAGGATAAGAGTGAAGCTTTTGGTAAAATCTTGTAAAGAGATGAATTAGAATTAGATCGGTGGATCATATGTTAACAATTCGGGTTGAATGAATTTTATGATAGCGTGTAGAAAACACAAAGTTGCCCAGTGTAGAAACTACACAAAGAAATAGAAAAGAGATAATTGAAAAGTAAAGAGATAAGAACTGAAAAAAGACATACCTTAGGATGTTGGATTAAATAATTATTTTGAGTTTAAAAGATGAACACCGAACAAAAAGAAACCGAAAATATCCTCAAATTAATTTTTGAACCGTTAAATGTAATCTTTCATTTAATTCGAAACTTTAATTGATTTAAATCATTAATCTAACTGCGATAAACTATTTGCGTTATTGGTTGTATAATTTTTGCTTTCCTGTCATAATAGCTTTAGAGCTAAGCTGCAAGAAGGAAAGCTTATGGTAATCAGTCAAAAGAGATATGGTTTTTTTTGCATTTCTTGATGTTTCATAACTCGGAAACCCTACCCAAAAAAAAGAAGGGTTAATTTTCGTACGTACGTATGTTGGTATGTTTGAAGTTTAATAACGTTTGACTGGATAACCCGATTTTCATGAAATTTTGTACAGAGACTTTTAAATGTGGGGCAGTTTGTTCATAACCTTTTTCCTAGGCATAGTATTAGTGCAAACGACGAAAAAAATAATAATTTGGGGGTAATATAGGGGGTGAATGAGCCAATCAAAGTTTAAAAATATCGAGTTTTTTTAATTTTTCAAAACTTCTTGGTTTATTGAAACTTTTAGTATTATTAAAAGTTTATAGAATAAATCTTTAGTAATAATCTTTTTCTTCTTCTTATATATAAATAAAAGACAATCTTCGTTTTTTATGTGCCCTAATAACTCAAAAACTACTTAACTGATTTCCCTGGAAATTTCACAATTTATTATTAGTTGTCCCGGGAACGTTTACGTGTTATTAACTGTGTTTTTCTGTTTAGCCTCCGGAACCACCGTAAGGTATTACTTCTGAGGATCATATATATGAATGTAAATGAAGAGTATAGTCTGTAATCCTGAGATATATGGTTAACTAGACCCAACTACTAAAGCCGGCCTCCGTGGCGCGAGTGGCAGCGTGTCGACCTTTCATCCGAGGGGTCTCGGGTTCTAATCCCGATCAGGCATGGCATTTTCATACGCTATAGAAATTGCCATCGTTTCATCCTTTAAAGCAATACCTAACGGTGGTCCCGGCGATACTACCAAAGAACATCGGTATACACGATATTTACATGTTATTAGTTACGTGTTAGTGTTGTTAGTTTACATGTTTAAATAACATTGCGTCCAAAACGACAATATACTGGTTGACACATAATATTTAATCACAAAATATCTGTGAGAAAGTATTGACTTAGACAAAGATCGATGTAGACAATGATAATCGATATACACGATATCTTTCGATTTATACAAAGAAATTAAGTTTAATAAAAGAAATTTTACTTTATTTATCTCTACGTTTTTTTTAATGATTTATGTAGTAGTGAGATTGGTGAAGTTTTAACTGTGTTAAACATTCCGGAAATCATAAAAAGAAAGAAAATTAATAGTAAATTAATGTTATACAATTTGTTCTTTTCGTAATATTGTCCGTTTCGTTGTTTTCGTTAGTTATAAAAATGTAAAAAAAAAAGCATAAATAATAATATTAATATTTATATAGAAGATAGAACTTTTGTAATTTAAAAATAACAATGCATCCAAAACGACAAAATATTGGTCGAACACAATTCGAGCCAAGAGAATGAGATAATACAGAATTGAAATAGAGGAAGAAACAGCACAATGAAATGAACGAATTAGATTACATATGTAAAATATAGTACAAAATTTATTTAATACATACACCCAAATTTAACAATAGCGATGCATTGCCGGGTCCACTAGTATTACAATAAATTTCATTATAGTTTACCCCCTCCCCAAAAAAAAAGGACATTTAGGTAAATTTTTATCGGTAGTGCATTTTTACTAGAAATTTTGCTTAGTTTTTCCATTTAAAGTATTAAAAAAAAAATAATCAAAAATATTTCTTAGAAGATGATTTTGTGGAAGTGGAGAACGCGAAAAAATTAAAAGTACAGATTTAAAAAAAATTTAAACGTACTTTTTATTTATTTGAACATATAATGATAATTTTACAGTAAAACGTCATAAATTACCCCCATCCCCAAAAAAAAAAAAATGATAGGTAACATTTTTGATGTATAATTATTTTTCACTATATGAAAATTAATAATCAATGCTAGGAAAGTATTACAACTTTGTTGCAAGATTTTTCTACGAATTTTAGGCTTCATTTATTATTATATTATTTCAAATATGTCATAACAGGTCAAGATATATCCAGGACGTATATATTAAGTGTCTGAGTACATTCGGAGCACGTATAAAATTTTTATCCGTAACATTTTTACATTTAATCATATCGGTCAAAGTTGTAATATTTAGTTCAGTTATAATGGTATATCGCTTCTTTGAATTGTTAATATATTTTAGATGTAACCTCTATGACGACAAAGGTGCAAATAGAAGCATAGAAGCGCGCGTCCTATTGTGCTATTACATAACAGGTCGTAGTATGTATGACGAGCCTTCAGCTTTTCCCCGGCACGTGCAGTTCATAACCCTTCCCCCTCGGTCAAGCGGATGAAAGACCGACCCGGTCCTCCGATATCGCATCAGAATGTAAGAGAGGAAACGTTCCTTTGAATACCGCTTCCCTTCAAAATGGTATTTTGAGAACCCTTTACGTAACGCCTCCGGCATCTTCTTCACTCGCTACCTACCTTTAGCCTCTTTGTTGACCGAATAGTAACAAACACAATGAGAACATGGCCGCGACGCACGCAAGTTTACCTACATGTATAGCATCTCATCTCGGCTTTCTGTTAGGTTTTCCTCTCTAAAATGCATCGCCTCTTTTTAGAAGCGAGAGCTGTTGGCCGGATTCATGATTCGGTTTCCTTTACGTAAAAGGAAACTATACGTAGCATTAAACAGTTTTTATGTTAGAAACTTTCTAACGTAGTTTAGAAACTATCTTTACGTTATTCTGTTATTCCGAAAATCAGATCGGTTATTGCTATTTAAATAAATTTCGTTAATTAGTAACGTTTAGTTACTACATTTAAGAGAATTTAATAGTTTATTTATTTTTTTTTTTAACTGACATACTTTTTTACTTCCCCGTCTATAACAAGCTCAGTATACTGATTAGAGTAACTATGTAATCAGGTTAAGTTTTACATGTCGGGGTTTTTTCAGATTTTAAAGTTTCATGAACACAAAAAAGAAACAAAAAAAAACGCAATTTTCATTTGACAATTGTGTGTGAGTATTGACCTGTTTTTCTGCTTGATACCTCTAGATCAGATGGACCGAGTTGATTGAAATTTAACACGGTGATTAACTCATGCCATTTAATATTGTTCAAAATCGATCAAGGGAGCAGGGTAATACGGACTTCATCGGCTTCGTATCTCGAAATTATCGTCAAAGGACAAGTCATTTTTATTTACGTAATTTAATGCTCCTGATAGCTAAGATAGTTCTGATGGAGTTTGGCCACATTCAAACCCCCGTAAAGAAGTTTAGGCAAATAATTTTTTCTTTTTTGTCGCTTCTAGGCTCAAAGTCATACTTTTTTGTATTAATTGGATGATTTCAATACATTAGTACGTCAATTGCGCTATGTATTTAGGCAATTTCAAGGATAAACAAGCTTAACTATTAGTAGATTTCATAAGAAAGCTACCTACTGTAATGGGTACCATGATTCAACTTCCGGAAAATTTCGACATATCTTCGCGTTTCACATCTCCCAGACCCCAAAACCACAGTCAGTTCAAAAGTTTATGTATGTATGTATATATATATATATATATTTCACCTTCTTGTGAACACGATTACTGTCGTAATTTTGCGCCAATCAGTTTGAAATTGGTACATACAATATAACGACCCAAAATCTCGGTCGAGTTCGTTAATGAGAAAAATCGAACCATAGGGGTGGAAATGGGGGAGACTTTTTCGAAAAAAACATAATATCACTATAACTTTCTTATTAAGTAAAATATCGAATTCGTTTAAAGTTCCTACTATTCTTTGGATAAGGGCCTAATACTTATTTAAGTAAAGTTTTTTGATATCACCAACCATTGGTTGGTGATGTGGTGAAGCACATATATTGGTTAATTTGTTGTAATTTTCTGGATAGGAAATTTAGTTTTTCTAATTTGGATTTTCGGATTTCCAAAGCAGTTTTGTTCCTGTTTTTTTTTTTTTTTTTTTTTTTTTTTTAGATATCTTTTAAATATTTAAACTGGCAAGTAACATTTATTATTCCTTACTTGGTCTCTATTGATTTTTTTTAGGTTTGCCATTCCGTCGATTTATGTTTTTTGAGAAGGAAATTTGCGAGCTTGTTTTATCTGTGGAGGCTTTTTAGATCTTCTTTTGCGAAGATGTGCTAGGTATCTCTGAAATCAAGTCAGCTGATTTTTATTTTTTTGTTTTTGACAAAAGCATTAAAAATGCTTTTGTCAATGCTTTTTAAAGCATTAAAAAGCATTTTTAATGCTTTTGTCATTCTTTTTCCAGAAAATTTTTATAATGTTGTCTAAAACTTTTGAGACAATCCATCTCCTTATCTTAGACCTGTTTTAACTTTGAATGGTTTGCTGATTCGTTCAGAATATTACCTCGAAAATAATATTCTTGAAATTACTTAATTCTAGAAATCTTGTGTACTCGTATCATGAAACTGGAAATAAAGTGTTTATATAAAATGGTTATTTTTTTAGTATCTCATACACACTGTTCAATCCTCTTTTTTTTTTAACAACCTTGATTTATTAAACATTAATATCACGATAACATATTTAAATGATCTGTAAGTAGTTATGATACTCATCAATAACCTAATAATGAAATATGAGTTCTAGTTTATGTTACGTTGTTAGATCCTATATTAATTATTAACAGGTTATTATTGTTTAATGTAACAATGCGTTTTCGAACAGCATAATGTACAACATCATATTGTCAGTAAATACAGTCTTTTTTTATAATTAATTTGATTACAAGGATGTTTTGTGTCGTACATAAATAGTGTATCAGTAGATCACGCTTTATTACCTCATCCATTTACTATGTATATTATTGTTCTCTTTCGTGGAATTACATGCAAATTAAAAAAAAAAATCAAATGATCAACGTTAAATTATCAAAAAATTTAATAACTTAACATTTGCGTTAAATTATTAATATAAGTAACTTATTGATTTTTATTTTTACTAATTTTATTTTATTTTCATCTTTTCTAATATTTTGAACCATCTTTTTTCCAGTCATACCTATCTGAATTGCTTTGATGTAGTAATACAAAGGAGACTATTTATAAATTTAATTAATTATTGAGAAAATCACTGACGTTTGATCGTGTTAATTGCGTCAGAGTGTAATTAAACATTTTTATAAAAAAATAAATGGAGTTCAAATGTAGAGGCAAAAAAGTTTCATTTGTATACTTTATAAGAAAAAATGCTTTTTTTATTTTGATTATTGTAAAGGAACGAGAATTTTAAGTTCTTGTACAGAAAGGTGGTAGGCAAGAATATACATCTATCCTCTTGCTTTTCGACTAATGCATAGAAGCAATTAAGAGATTGTAATTATTAAGATTGGAGTAAGAATTAATTCAGACCGAATAAAAACTATCCGACTTATTGATGAAGCTGAAAATAAAAACTCACCGACAGAAATGAGAGATGAATTGGATTGTTTCTGGAAGAGAAGTTCGATTTGAGTATAAGACACTGATAATTAAATATTAAGGTGTATTTTATAAAAAGTCGATTTTCTTATTTCAGTAGTAAAAAGTCAATATTTATGATAGATGACATAAAAGTTTTTTCATTTTGTTTTTTGGTTTTTGAGAAATGTTTCTATCGAGGAATGTCTATTGAGATCTAAAGATTCTTAATTTTAAATTAATTGCAAACGAGCTAATACTTTTAAATAAATGTAGCTTGTTCTTCTAAAGATCGTACGCAGATAATTATTAGTATCTTTTCCCATCGTAAGTAATACAACGTAACAGATGCAACATAAACTAATAGGTAAACATAAATCGTATAGACCAGGAGATTTTGACTCTTCCAAGCAAACAAAAAATTATACAAAAAACGTAAAAATTTATCATATATTTTCGTTTCAAATCTTCACGGTTAGTCCAGCGTTTTCAGGGTTTTCGGCCGTGTTCTATATATCAAAGTCTTAAAAATAGCCAGTTCGTTCGGAATAAGTTCTTATTTTGTAATCACTTACTCTTTACCTTGGGGAAAATCACTTTTCACCAAACTTCTTCATATTTGGAAACAGTTAATAATCCAAAGGTGCTAAGGCTAGGAGGATACCGAAGAATTTCCTAGCGAAATTCGAACAATTTTACTATTATAATCGCAGAAGAATGGGCCGGTAGACTCTCTTAGTGAAAAAGTACGTTGTTTTTCGTCAATTGTAGTAATTTTTTACTTATTTTCTCATTAGACGATCCAGAATAGATACACAATATTGCCTTGTTATCATTTTGCCCTTCTCCAGAAAGTCAATGAAGATTATGCTAGGAGCCTTATAAAAGACAATGGCCCCTCACCTTGCAATGATCACATTTCCGATGGGACCATTTTCGACTTCTTTGGAGAGAGTACCTCAATAGTGACCCACACTTTCGTCTGTATTTCGATTTCAGGTCGTTAATGATGTATCCAAGTTTCATCGACTGTTATAAAACTAAAATAATCCTCTCGATGGGGTTAAAGAGTCCCCAACCGTACTTAAAAATGTTTAATCTTCACATTTCTGATTAATTATTAGCCAAAATGTACCCATCTAGCTGGTAGTTTACGGAAATTTAATATATGTAAAATTTATACACCCGTTCACTTGAGATATCTGTCGTCTTAGAACACTTTAAATCTTCTATTTTCCATCACTATGTCACAGATTTGTTTCATTATTCTTCGCAGTTCCAACTCAATAACAGGTCATCCGGACAGTTCAGCCTCGTTTGTGCTCATTCGATCTCTGAGTACAAACGACCAAACCGCTTGTAAATTGCTCTAATCGATGGAGCTGGCTGACCATAATAATTATCCGGTTTAGCTTTAGTTTCCGGTGCAGTTTTTCCTTTCAGTAAGTAATTTCTTTTTTGGGAATTTCTCTCCCCATCACTCCATTCGGTAGCCCTAAAGCATAAGACCGAATGTCTGTGACACAAACGGCAACTGAACCTCGAACAGTTTAACACAGCTCCTAGAGCTTAACTTAACAGCGTGAGTGGATTTAGTTCGGTGCCATACACTACCGGCTTAGGTGTCCCAACCGCTCACTTGTCATATATTTGCTAAAATGGGTAGGCGCACTCTATCAACTACTAAAAATGACATTTATAAATAAAATTTATTTCGTCTAGGCAGCAATTCCCTACCACGCCTTGGTCGCTGAATATAAGCAAGTACCTGTCCACCATTTTACAGCACTTGAAGCCATAATAATTGGCTGGTGGTCAGTCATATTCAGAGTTAACTTCCCACAGCAATGCGGTAAGAGTCTTTCCCTTAAGTAAACTACTTTCCGGTTGAACAAAGCAACCGCATCTAGGATCTCCCACACGGTCCGACAATGCGGCTCATTGACTCGCCGCTTGTGAGTGGTCAATTTTCCCCTTGACCTTTAAGTTCCAGGGAGGCCCGGTCTCTGGCCCCCAAGAGCAGGGCAATCAAACATCGAGTGTTCATTTGAATGGACCTCGCCGCAGAGTGCAGCTCATCAGCTGCCAGACGGAATCGAAACAGATATTGGTTCAAGATAACGTGGTTGGTAAGCACTGGGCACCTGTTACCCTTAAACGTTTTTAAGGGCAGCTTGAGGCTTGACATCCCCCCAGATTCTGTGTAAACTTATACAAGAATCCCATCTTGTATGGGATTGCCAGCTGCCATGCTTTTCAGTAAGTAATATCTGATCACCACATGAAGTTCTCTTTCTTCCATTTTTCACAAATCACAGTCAAATTTCAACCAGCTGCATATCTATGAATGTAGCTGACTGATGCGTAGTGAATGCTCCTAATAGAAATAAGGTAAACTAAGAACGACCTCAGCAGTGGAATGTGACTTAATCTTATGATTCCAAACACCTCTTTATTCCTTTATGTAGTTATCACGGGTACTGTTAACAACATTGTGCTAAGGATATTCTCTGAGAAAGACGCTAATAATTAGCACCAAAAGGCCTTTGAAAGAACAATAGTAGTTTATTTATAAATCATGGATAAGTACCGTAGAAAAGAAAAGTTAGCTTGTAATTTCATGTTTGGTAGTTATATTTAAAGACTTCAAATAATATTTTTTAAATCAATAAAAGAGTCCGTTTTAGTGTTTTGATTTCGATGGCGACGTTACGTTGTCTGACTGACAAATTCCGGAAAGAAGTATGTAACATTCCTACATGTATGCATGTGTGTTTGGCCTGTTTTTTGCTTGATTATCTCTAGATTGGATGGGCCTGTCTGGTTGAAATTTGACTCGAAGGTTTCTATGTGTAGGGTATTGACATTATTTAATTTTGGTCACAGCGGGTCAAGGGGCCAGAGAAATATGAACCTTAAGGGTCCCGTATCTAAATTTTTTACTTAAAGGGTAGGTATAGATTTTCATGTAATGCCACTGTAGATAACTAAGATACCTTCTTATGGTGTTCAATCCCCCATATTCAAACCCCCATGAAGGGGGTGAGCCAAAAACACTTTTCTTTTTTCTCTTTTCTGGATTCAAGCCACACTTTTGTAGTTAGTAAATGATATTCATTCCATTAGTATAGTATTGATTGTGTATTCGAGCGGTTTCATTCAGAGGATTAATTTTTTAATGTTTTTCCGGTCACTTCAATTTACTTGATATCTTCAGACTGGACTAATCAGTTTTTATAAAATTTTATGATTACTTCTAATTATGGGACTTATGAATTTAAAAATTCAGTGTCATTTAAATTCAGGTAATACGGGTCAGCAGAAACCATTTAATTTTGATTACAATAAGTCAGAGGAGTGGGGAAATACGTTCACCAAGGGTCCCGCATCTCAACATTTTATTAAATGATAGACTTATTTTTTTTATATAATTGTTTACTTATATACTTCAATGTTCCGCTTAGTTTGCACCATAGAGATCTGTTGAGGGCAAAGTGGTCGGAAGACAAAGTTGGATAACTTTTAAGTTATGCACTTCTTTGTCAGCTTTTTTTAAAATTATTGTCACATTAAAAAATAATAATAATAAAAATGATTTAAAAATTAAATGGACTTAGAAATATGTATTAGGAGATTTATAATTATTAGTGTAAAATTTAAAATTTAAGTTTAAAAGAAACTTGACTGACTAATTTCCCTGAAAGGAATTCATATTTATTGTACACTTTGCAGTTTATTTTGTTTCTTTTTCTCTCTCAACTGATGTTTTTTAAGGTTATTCCTATATTTATTTATTTTTATTATAATACTTTTATTGTAACGTGTATTTTTTTATACGTTTTAGTTTTATACTCTTTCTATAGCAGATACTTTCTGTAGCATGGTTTTTCGTTGTAAACAGTATTTTTTAAGTTAAGTGGGTGGCGTAGTCAAGATCATTTAGATCCTAACTGCGCCAGACAAGTGTAAATTTGTTCATTTATTAACTTATTTTTGATATAATTTAATTCATACTTTTCTCTTTCTGTCTCTCTTCATTGTAAATATTAATTATATTACAAAAAAAAGTCTATCTATTATCGCATCTCATTTATTTAGAATATATTATACGTAAATTGTTCAAAAATCTTACTTTGAAATAGTTTTTTTTAATAACTACTTACTTAAAAGTTAATAAATAATGAATTATTAGATTAAGCCATATCAATAATTAATAAAATTAAAAATTACATTTTCAATCATTTGTAGTCGCAGTTTCTATCGATTTAAGTGAACGATTAAGAAATTAACTATAGAGCATATTAATGTTTATTTTGCTCATAATAAATTTAAATTTTGTTATATAAAACTCCTGGTCTTTTTATTTTTTTACTTCGGCTACATAATCATTTAAAAAGACTTACCCTTACGTAATATTTTTTTAGAGATTTTTGTTTTCGAATTTTTTTAATGTAATGAATTTCTGATTCTGGTTTTACACTGTTGTTTCTGTAGGCTGCATCAATCTTTTTGTTAGACCGATTTAAATTTCATGAGACTGAATTAAATTAAACTTGTTTGGATTTCGAATACAGAAAGAGTGGTATAGGGGAGTCCATATTGCTTACTGTAGAGCGTATAGGGTTTACTTTTTTATAATGCATTAAACTATCCACTTTACTGATTGTTATTTCTTTGATGTTTAATAAATTAAAAAAAATACAATATTTAAATTAACTTATCGTTTACGTATTTATTTATAATACTAATAATATTAATAATAATAATAATAATAATAAGCCTTTTAAATTGTGACGTGAGTTACTTCATGTTTTATTTATTTTTTTACTGTTTAAACTTTTTTTATTAATTTCCATTAGAAGTTTCTGTTATCTAAGATTATGGTTCTTAACGTCAATTTAATTATACCTGTAGAAATTCATTTTTGTTGGTTTTTTAATTCATACATTTGTTAATTAACTGTTTATGTATTTGAACAATTAATATTGTTATATTTTTGGAAAAAGAAATTCAAAGGAGAAAATCAAAGATATTTAGACAATAAATTCGGACCATTATTATGTCAGACGTATTTTTGGGAAAAAAATTATATATTAACATTTTTTAGTGATTTTAAAAATATACACATAAAAATTTGAACACGTTAAATAATTTTTTTTTAAATTATTTTTTCTTATTACAAAATGTAAAAAATGTGTAATATCGACCGGCTTATTAAAATGTTGATCTTTTGCATATTTTGTCCGAAACTTAGATCAGTTTTTAAGGTATAGTAATAAAAAAAACCAAATTATATAAAAAATAGTTTAAAACTTTTTTCAAGGATTTTTAATAGATCCTTAGCTATAAAACTGTCTTGAAATATTAACAAAGAAAAATTTCATGGTGAGAAGGTAAAAAAAGAAGGCAAAGTCATACATCTGCCTTATGGCAGATGTATGACTTTGACCCTTGCATCATATCAAATGATGCAAATGAAGGCAGGAGTATGACCCTTGCATCATATCTTTCTTACTCATTCTCCTTTATTCCCAGATAAACTTTAAATATCTTGATAAATCTCATTTGTTTTTAGATCTTTTATAATCTTTCATTTTTTCCTGGTTTTTTTCTGAAATCTCTCTTTTAAATCCCTTTTTTGGAGAGATATCCAGATTTTTCTTTTTAAATTTTTAAACTCGTCAGATTACAGAAACGTTCATACTTTGCTTATTTGAGTCTTCTTTTCCTTTTTTTACAGATTTCGTTCTAACCTCTGATTTCCATAAATTGATTTGTCGCTTTTCCTTGTATACTCGAATGGAACGGAATATTTAACCGAAGAAGATTGTTTCACGATGCTAATAGTTAAAGAATCATCGGGTGATAGTCTTCAATTATCTACCTTCTATGAGCTTCCATAACACGGGAAAAAACGCTTCTGTGAAGTACTTTTTAGTCTAGACCCTAATATTTGACTTGTCTGCCGTGAGAAAACTATCAGTAGTTGAGTTCTGCTGGTGCTCAGCATAGCGCTGTGGTTGATAGAGAAATTAAGCCCGACCACTAAGGTCCTGTTACTCTCTTACTCTGTTATTTTTTGTTGTTCATTTTGTAACCTTTAGGGTTTGTTAACAATTACCCCTTTTTCTGATTCCAGACCGTCCGTAGATCGACTTATTCATTTCAACTCCTTAGAATTATTTAAATAAGTTATTGATAAAAAAATATCTATGATTCCTCTGGTTTTTGAAAGGTTTTCAACTTAAATTTCCACATTTCTAACTTTGTAAGTAGAAAATCATGCTTTATACTTGGTTTCAAGTCCAAATGACTTGAATAGTCCAGATTATTGATAGTTATTTTACAGATGCTACTGAAATAACTATGATGGTTACGACTTTTTTTGGGAGAAAAATAATTTGACCGTAAATCCACTTACGTAAACTTATCATATTTTAATGTGATTTATTTTTAGGTCCGGGACATCCTTTAAGAAATCTTTGTAATACAATTCAATTTTCCAAGACTGTGCTCTCCGATAGTTTGTAGTTGTGTTAACTTGTAGATTGTTTACGAAATACTGTCTTGAATGGAGTTTTATTTCTTAGTAATGAGTCTTATTTTGGTCTTGTTATAACTCTATTAATACTTTTAATAAAATATTATCAGTGAAAAAAGCTTTTATCTGTTATTACCTGTTTTAATAATAATTTTTAAAAGCTTTGTATGAAAATACCTTTTTTAAATTCTTATTTAATCCAGTGTGACTAACGGATGTTGACGGTAAGGTTTACATTATTTTATTCATGGGCTTTTTTTGTGTACTTACTTTCTTGTAAAGCGAAACACCGAATAAAAAACGTTATTAAAACGGTTAATAAGAAATTTAATTTATATTTTAATTAGTTTTTATTTTTTAATTATATACTTTTAATTTTATGTTGTTTAAATATTAATGTATTTTAATTAATCTTTATTAAACTTAGTTTTGTTCAGTAATTCTTATATTTCTAAGATTCATAATAATAATAAAAAATTGATGATTGCAAATGGATGTAAGCCTGTAGTAGTTACTAAGTAAATAAACATATAAATAATTTTTAAAAAATTGAATGAACGAAATTTTTAAGGTCGATGATATATATAGTTGCGTTGTGTACCAATATTTTATATTATCCTTGACCTCAGAAATGACATTGTCAAATTGCATGTATTCAAATTTCCTGTCCGAACTGATGTATTATAGTATGTTCTTTGTTGGTTGTTTGTGATGTTTAATAATGGCCGTTTTAGCCTATATTGACCCTTTTAGAATACAAGAATGCCGGGACGAAATGTATACTACCGACATTTTATACGCTTGAATTTTTTATATGGTTATATTTCATCGTTGTCAACATCAGAATAATCTTTGTTGAGGTTATGAGTATCTTATATTTTATAATAAATTTAACGATTAAACTTTTTTTAAAAATTTGATGTGGACATCACATGACATCTTTGTACTCCTATTAAATTACATATCCACATTTTTAAAAGTACATAAAATTTTATTTCCCTAATAACTTCTGACTTTTTCCATTTTTTTTTTTTAAAATGTTATTATTGAATTATTATTTATTGTAAAAATTCTTTTACAATCAGAGGTTAATAATTATTCATAAATCAATATAATTAAATTTAAAAAAAAAGGAAATGAAGTCGGATTCGAACCGATGTTGCTTCCCTTCTAAGATCCAAATATTTCATTAATTAAAATTTTATTTGGGTCTAACTCTGAAACCAGTGAAAATAAGTACCACTTATGATATATCGTTGAAAAGCTCTCTATGAGGGTTTATTATTGCAGTTAAGAAAAAGTCCAAAACCAACATTTTGTTGAATTTTTGGCTTTTCTGGGCACTTTTGGTTCAGTCGATTGCAATCAAAAGGGGAGGTGCACAACTAGATGTTACAACAGTCCTGAATCCAAAATTTCAACATCCTACAGCTAATCGTTTTTGAATTATGTGAGATACATACCTACGTATATACATACATATGTACGTACAGACGTTACGCCGAAACTAGTCAAAATGGATTCAGGGATGATAAAAATGGATATTTTCTTTGAAATTTGAATCCGAAAATTTTCGCGATCACAATACTTCTTTACTTTGTACTAGGAAGTAAAAACAACTAAACCACTTTAATATTCCTTCCACCGACTAAAATAGAAGAGGAAACGAAAAAGGAAAGTTCCATACACACGCGGAGTAAAAAAAAAACTACCTTCCACCAGTACGCCACGCGACACTGCGGGAACGACAGTGCTCTCTGCCCCCTCGCAGCCTCGCGTGCAGCTTTGTATGTGCGCATGCGCACAAAAACCAAACCACGCCGCTGGAATTGTGAAGCGCACAGTTCCATACAAAGATTTTTGTACCTTTTTCATAAACTAGGGGCTGGTTACTGACATTAGGTTTAAGGATTATATATTTTTTTAAGTAAAAAGAAAGAATTAAAGAAAAAGGACTCATTTTATTAAATGTTATCGATAATATCAAGTGGAAGTGCAGTTCCACAATGCCTATACGCGAGCTGCCACTGCGTGTAACGTTTCTTGTAATTTTATTTGTCGATTGTAAATAATATTTAAAAACTAAAAAGCATTAAAAAGATAATTATTAAAACCATCTAAGAAAAAATTATTATACAAAGTAAATAATATCACACAATAAATACAGAATATTAACAGTTTACGAGTATCATTAAATATTTTTTCAACTATTAAATGTAGAAAACTTTAATTTGGCAAATGCTCCTACCACAAAACAATCGATTTTGAAGTATAAGATCACCATATTCCAAGCCACAGCATATATGAAAAATAGTAATAAAGTATGGGAAAACTTAAACAACTTTTGAACAGTTACACATAAAAAAATAAAATTTACCAAATATCATTACACCGAAATGATGTATTTTTCGGACACTATGTATAAAATAACGGAAAAAATTTCCTAACCGCTAACTTCAGTTTGGGCTAATTTCAAAAAGTTGAAATTCAAAGCTAAATTACAATTATGTACACAGAATGATTACGAAGTATGGGAAAAGAAAACTTAAATGTGTTTGTAATCATTAAACTTAAAAAAATGAACTTTACCCAGTATTTTTACATCAGAACGATCTATTTTTCGGCGGGGGGTGACATTTTAATCATTTTAAGCAGAAAGAGTAGAATTGTGACGCATAATTTTAATGAACATTAAAAAACATAGATTTTGACGTGAAAAATTTCAGACTACAATAAACCTAACCAAAATGGGGGTCATTTATTATTTTTTAAAGCTAATTTTAAAAGTAGCCTATAGTACAGCTCAATTAGTATCAAAAATAGATCGTTTTGAGGTAGGGGTGTTTACTAAATTTCATTATTTAGTGTTTCACTGTTGAAAAATTATTTAACAGGTAATGTAGATCGCTTTGTAACTAACATTAAACGACTGCCATTTTGGTTAGGATTATCGTAGACCGAAGTTTTTTTTCGGTGAAATGTTTTCTACCCTTTGAAATGATTTCTTACAGCCCTACCCTTTCTATTTAAAATTTTTGAGTTGCCCCCCTTAACCAAAAAAGTTTAGGATGTGGTCGTCTTATGCCGAAAAATGCATAATTTCTGTGTACTAATACTTAGGTAAACTTCATTTTTCTATGTTTAGTGGTTACAAAATTTTTAAGTTTTCTTTTCCAATACTTTATCATTCTGTACAAATAATTTGTAATTTTTCTTCAAAATTCGACTTTTTGAAGTTAGCGCCAAATAAATGGTTAGTAATTTTTTTTCCAGTTGTTTTATATATAACCTCTGAAGTAGTACCTGAACGGTAATTTCCGGAGACTAAACAGAAAAAATAAAGTTATTTTATAAAGGTGTTCGTTTTTAAAAAAAACTAAATCTAAAAAATTGAAATAATTTTTTTTTATATTAAAGAGCAATTTTATTTGATAGAACCTTTGTTTTATTTGGTAATACGTTCTCTTATCCTGCTTTATACTGGAAGATAAAGTCTTAAGAAAAAGAACGTTAATAGGTCCTGATGATCTTGTGTAAACTGAGAGCTTAGAAAAATAAATATTCTAGGGTTGACCACTTGGGTGGAGCACTTTCATCATAAAGGAATCGCAAAAAATGTTACTTTCTTGAAAGTAGTTAATAAAATAGTTTCGAGAGACGAGTAACTCCTCCTGAGTATCTGTGAAAAATACCTCTTTCTTTTTATATTAATTTTGACCAAGAAAGTCTCAAAAATGTACTCTATAAAAATGTATTTCATTTCACATTCTTCTTCATGTCCAGGACGGATATCGTCTTTTTTATTAAAAAACTAAAAAAAAAAAATTGGTGGCTTAACTAAATGTTTTCGCTTCTGGCCAATTTTTAAATACAACATATGATTTTTTAAAAATATTAATGACTTGTTATTATTACTTAAAATCGATAAATTCAATTATAAAATACAAAATTGAGATCAATTTCAGGTAACCAATTTTATTAGCTATTTTAGAAAACCACTTCAGAAATCTTAGGTTCTATTTTACCCCTTTTTCCTGATGGGGCTCGAGTTTAAATTTAATATTTCGTTATATGATTCTCGTACAAGAGAACGATTTAATTAATAGTACTCCAGATATTAAAAGAAAAGTAATAAAATTTGACATCGGGAACAGACTATTGTCTGTTGCAGCGTAAAACTTAATACTTTTAGGATCTCACGCAAAGACATACTTTGGCTTAATTTGGTACTTAATAATTAAACTGATTTAAAAATATTAAATCTAAAAAAAATATTTTGGATGAAGCTGTGCTCCTTTGTCGGTCAATATTTAACAGACATTGAAACTTATGTAAACAAATGGTTTTTCCAAAATTAATGACTATTTAGTTCTCCCTTTCTGAAGTAAATAACAAAACCTTAAAACGAAATCCCCACTCCTAAATACGATCGACCTAAAATTTCAGTATTTTAAACGCAATTCTTACATTACAACCGTGCGTCCACAAAAAATTGATGTTTAAAAATGTCCATAAATACCCCAGTCCTTTATCCGATAAGTCCAAAGTGTAATGGCACCATTGTTTCATGTGTACCAGATATTTGAGCGAAGTTTCAAGTTTTAATATTCAGTCTATCCAGAAATATTTAGAATACAGACCAACATAATAAACATCCTTCCATAATTTTCCATATTGTTTTTGCATTTTTCGATTAGAGAAAGTCAAGAAACGTCGAGATTTGCAAAAACCATCCCACACAAAATTTTGACCGATCATTATACGTTACCTTTTATAACTGTTGCTACTGCAGGGTTATAGCTACGGAGAAACAAAAAGTTTAACGGTGTTAAAATTTGTTCAGACTGATTTTCGTTGAATTTTCTTGATACATTACAGTGTTCTATCTGATTTTACTTTTCATAACGAGGGTAAGTTTTTATTTTCATAAATATATACCTTTTTTGTTGGTTACACTTAATGCATATTCTTCTCTTGGCACGGTCGTTTGTCGTCGGTACGTAGTTAAATAATTCTGTTGAGTACATTTTTTATCTGACTCTTCTACCAGTTCAGTAATAAATACTGGTAAGAGGAAAAATATCAGCTTACCTTCTTACAACAAATATACTTTTATAGTGCTGTTAATTCTTTTTGTAACGGTTAATGTTAGTATCAAATAATGTTGACATTTTAATCAAATAATTTTAGCATAATAATAATAAATAATTTTTCTGTAGATTCCAATTAAATATGTTTATTTAATGTCGTTACGAAAGATTTTATTTGAATTTTTAATCGTAATTATTAAGACGTATTTAATTATTTTTTAAATTTTAATAAATTTGCCTTTCTTATTTATCGCTTTATAAACGTTTAAAAATTTTTATTCGTTCTTAGTTCCTTACATTAGTTGGTCTCTATCCTTTCTATTATGAATAATCCACGGGGATAACGTGCGGTCTCAACTTATGAGGCAATTTTTCAAAGTCCAGATTTACGCGCTCATCACTCATAGACTTCTGAAAAATGGCCCTTGTGACCCACCCGTTCATCAGACCTGACATATTATCATCCTACTGAATAATTCAATAAAATATTACCGGTTTGAAATGCTCCTTCTTCCTTTTATAAGAACACCTTATCATCTCTTTGGGTGTACACTCTACACACGCGTATATACATTATCATATTGTGATTTACTGTTTGTCACATACAAGCATTAAACGGAAAGTCGGTTTTCTTTTTGTAATTACTTACAAATTTATCTTCTATTATTCTGTGAAACGCTTTATTATTTCAGTTTTAATTCTTTTTTTATTAAAATGTTGATTCTGTTAAAATTTTATCAGCAATATCATTCTAATCCACCATAAATTACTTGATCTTAAATTATGTCTTCTGTTTAATTATATTTATTCATTCGCTTTTTGTTATTTTAATATAAATTATGTTTAAAATTTAATAGTTTGTATTAATTTCGATTTTTATTATTTATTACTTAACGAGTATTACAAACCGTTTGCGCTTGTCTCTCGTTCAGGAGGTCAGTATTTGCAGCCGAATTCGCTTTTCTGTTTTCCAATTTCTTTAATATGAACTAAGAATATATTCTGTAAATCATTTAAATTACTTAGATACTTTTTCCGCAAGTATTACTGTAACATATATGGTACATATTTTTCTCTATCTTAAAATTTGTTCAAAGAAATAAACTCTGGATTCTTTCCAATGTTTGACTTGGGATAGAGAAATCCCTATACTGTAAGGTAAGAAAGAGTAGGTCGTAGATTTTTCCTCTATATATCTGTCCCTCGAGAACATCTTAACTATGTGCTTAGACATTCCTAAATCCACAAAATATTTCCTATAAAAAAAGGTTTATTTTACTTTAATATCTCAACATTTGTTTTTATTTTTTATTATTTTTTTTTGTAATGTTTTTATTTGCAGGCTATTTTTCTTAACTTATAAAACTAAAGAATCCCTTATTTGTTTATATGTTTTCCATTTATTTTATAATAATTATTATTAATATTTTTATGATGAAGAATGTTGAATATTATAATTTCTTTATCTGTAGTTATTATTGCACTTATTAGATATTGCATATAATGTTATGAACATTACACATTGACTTAGCGACGTGGTTCGGGAAACGGTTGCTTTTTAAAAATGTATCTCGATTCGTATATAAAAATAATAATTTGTTGCAATTTTTGTATCATTTATCTTTTTTAAATATTTTGAAAATATTATTTTTTCCCTGTAACACCTTTATATTATTTGTTAGAATTACGTCTGAATATCGACGAAGTCTGTAAATAGATAGGCTAATCTTAAAATGTAATCTTCATCAGATAAGCATTTTCATTTTTATTTAATGAAGAAAGGAATTGGTTTGTAAATAAAAAAATTTGTAGAATGCAACATAATGTTTAATATTTAAGAGAAATAGAATTTGACTAGTTAAAAAGAAACAACCAATCATTTTTAAACAGTTAAATAAAAAAATTTAATTTACCAAATACTCCTTCCTCAAAAAACGATCTATTTTTCCATATGAAACCATCATATTCTAAGCACTCAGGAAAGTAACTCAAAAATTTTAAATGGGAAAGGAAATGGTTGTGACATCATTTAAAAACAACTGAAGACAAACATTTTGATTTTTCTATTTCTTAAATAGATACTCACTAGATTGCTCAACAGTGAAATACCAAAAAATAATAAAATTTTGCAATTCTTCCTAGTTCGACTCAAAAAGATATATTTTTTGAGACAACTTTTGATAAGGGGGGTTTTCTGAAAGAGCACACTTGGAGTGTGTTGTACGCTACTTTTGAAGCTTGTGAAATTATATTCTAATTTAAAGTTATTATTATGTTGTATTTCTATTATATATATAGCTATTATATAAATATTATTATATAAATAGCTGTCTTTTACGTTAAGTCTTTTTTACGAAAAGACAAACGTTAAGACGTTTGCCTTTTTTAAGATTTTTTACGTAAAAAGACAGCTATTCTCCTTTATATTAATGTATCACAATTCTGCTCTTAGTGTTTAAGATTTTGTGTTGCCCCCTCACAGTGGCTTTTGATTGTGGTAGTTGTATCGAAAATTAGATCGTTTCGAGGTCAAAGCGTTTTCTAAATTTCATTTCTGTACGTTAAACTGTTAAAAGTTAATTAAGTATAAACGAATTAATGCATATTTTATATGAGTACTAGTCGGGCCGCCTAGCCAAAACCTGGAACCGAGGGTCCAGGTCCCAAACGAATTCCGTAGCCAACACAGGGGGGCCAAGGGCCCTACTCCAGGTATCTGAGCTCGCTTCGGTCGTCATTCCCGTCTACCCACAGGGCTCAGCCCCCTAAACCCTCGCACTGTTCGTTATTCTCAGTTTTTGAGAATAATTCTGATAAATAACAATTAAAGTATTCAGATTTTATAGGAACCTGAAAAAAAACTAAATTGCAAAAGACGAAATAATAGTAACTGTTGTAACTAAAATACACATACCACTAACGACGAAAAATTCATAATTTATTTCTTTGCCATAGTGGCAGAAATATAATAATGAACTAAAGGGATTTTCTCCTTAATGAATATCTTTAGTTGACAACTTCACCCTCCTTGAGGTTGAAAAAATGAATATTCTAATATCTTAACCTTCAAGAGAGTTAGGGCCTCGGTTTGTGGCTGAAATCCTTCCCTGGAATAACACGAATGTATCCTGCTAATCTGAAAGCAATCGGTCGGTTGGTTCTCGTATGATGAACAAACAAGCAGACAAACTTTTTATATATACATACATCTATTAAAAATATCTGTATTGAAAAGTATCTTGGGAGTGGCTTGCCATAAGAAAGGAGCATGAGAATATGTCATCTAGCGGCAAATGAGAAATGAGAAACCTTAACGGATTATTTATTATTTACACGTTTTAATAAATAATTTTTCTTCTTAATATAGCCTACTACAAAATGAAGGTACGGTTAAAATTTGGTTGTGAATTTTTTAGAGGTTCTTGAGATTTTTGCTAACATACAAACAGACGTTTCCTCTTTCTACAATAAAGAGATACCTTATTATTTATTTTTTTATTACTATGTAGAAGGATTAATTTTTTGGTGGATTTTTCTATTTTGTGTATTATAACCGAATAGGAAAGTCTCATTCGAAGATGTAATTAGTAATACTTGATAAAAATGAATAAAACAAATATTTTATTATCTGATGAGTACATATTAATTCATTATGTAGATCATGTCAAGAATTGGATGATACGTACTCCATAATTACAAAAGAAAGAATTCATGGGAGGGTTTTGAACCTATGAATTTAAATTATGATACTTATCTTCGATTAATCGAGCACAGTTCTGGTTTAATCGAACCGGTACTCAAGAGTGATAAGTAATGGGTATATGAACACCATATTACAATATCAAATTTTAATCGACGTTGGCTATTTTTTATACTACTGTGAAAATATTAATTTTCCCAAAATAGAAAAACCGTAAATTTTTACTGACTTTTCAAAGAAACGTACGTTATTACTTTGGGTTGCAGGGTGGTAGTTTTGGGGACGGGGTTGAAAATGAATTTTGTGTACATTTTGAGATATGAGGAGTACAAAAATATCATTCACTTAAATTGGGGTTTCCTTATACATTTATAGGCCGATATATAAACTTTGTGGCCAAAAAATCTCCAAAAGTATTAGATTAATTTCATTGAAATTTGGAAATGCTGTAGTAATCTTAGGTTGTGCTTGTTAAAATTTGATGAAGATTGGTTTAGTTTTTCTTCAGTTACGCTCAATTTAAGATTAAAAGAATTTTAGCGGGACAAGCGTGGTTCGTTACGAAGCAAGTTTGAACATAGACGTTTCTTTATCTATTGTTAGCAATATTAAGCCAAATTAAAAAAAAAATTAAAATATTTAGATCAAATTAAATGAATGTAAAGTCAGTTTTCTTGCGCAGAACTGCGCTAATTTTTTTCTATTTCCACGCCAATAAAAAGAAAATGTAAAATGTGGCGTTTGTTATACATTTTACGCAAAAAAAATTGATGATTTTAATGGTGTAGTTAAATTTTTTCTACAAGTTTTTTTTTGACTTCGTAACACGGCTGAGCTACTCGCCAAGTTATACAGCGCTTGTAATCGTTTTCAAAACTAGAATAATTTTGAGGACATTTTTCTTTTTGAATATTTTGTTTTAAAAGCTCAGTTAGTCATGCTCAGAGAAGAATGTAATATTATTTTTGTGGTATTATAATAACCGAATCGTAATCTTTGTTACTTTATATGGTATAATTTTGTTCATGTTTGACATTTTATATGGCGCTTTTTAACAGCACTAACAAAAGTGGAAAGCAATTGAATGTATTCATTTAATTTAAAACAATTAGTTATACGTTTGTAATCAAAGTTTTTTTTCTGTCATTTTAATAATTCATGTTTGCAATTTTTCTGTAATAATATCGATATGTGAGCAGGACCTTCCTGTTCATTCATAATTGAAAATTTAAAAAAATCAAAATGAATAAATATTAAAATGGATCTGAAAGATAAATTTTGTATTAAGTAAACAAAATAAACCAAGGAGATGGATAAATAAAAATTTTAATTTTAGTGAAGTATAATTAAAAGTTACGAAATATTTTCCTGTATTTTAATTTTTATGTTTGGATTTACTACAAAACGATATACGACAAACTTTTGTATATTTGTTTATAATAATAACGGGCTGAATGAAGCGGTAATCTGTTCGTTCGGTGTTTTACTATGACGATCGGTTTGAAACTCCGTTTAAAAGTCTACATAAGATACTACAGGAAAGAGTATGGATTGTTTTGATGGTAAGGTGAGAAAAAACTGGAATCGGAAAGAAAAAGGGAGAGATCTTTCTCTATTCCCATGAGATAATGGAAGAAACTCTCAGCTACTCGACTCTCTCTAAAATCCTTATCATATATTATTGTAAAAGCGGAACGTACAGTTTTGTACGTTTTAAAATGTTCTCCGTTTAACATTAATCTTAACAAATTATTCGTTTTAACGTTTTAAAAAAGTTACGCATTTTTACTTTTAATTGCATCTCTATACTTTTTAACTTGTTTTAATTTTGTTTAATATAATTTTAAGTTTATTTTTTATTCTGTTATATTTTAATTTAGAAATAACTATTTCAGGAAAGTTTGTATAATTTACAAGTAATCGAATTTACTACTTGAAGATGTAAGTTGTAAGACAATAATCATCTCTTTTTCAAATATTTATACTATTATAATCTTAACTTTTGTTTAGGCCCCATGATAATTATGTTTGCGTAGTCGTATTTTATCCTTAATTTAATTTATGAATTTATTTTGGAGAGGGTTTTTAGGATTAGATAGTGTTTTAATATTAATCTTTTATTGAAAGGTCGAGATGACATTACGTTTCAGGAAATAATTAAAATTTCTTCTTGTAATAATTTTCAAACCGATTTAATACAGAATACATATATTGCTTAAGACAGATATTTATAAAATTAATTAGCATTTCATTTTTTATAAAATATTTTTCCATTTGAATAAAAAAAATGGTAGACAAAGACCGACTTTAAGTTATTTTATTTTGTATAATTAAATTATTTTGCCCAAGAAATATACAAAACATAAACTACATGAGAAAACTAAAAAAGGTATTTTTTTAATAAATAAGGTAATTTTTTTTATTTAATATTTTTTTGTTTATTAGAAAATTAAATCATTATAACCGTAATTTGATGAACTAATTCAAAATAACGAATAGACTGTACAACAGCATCAAGTTTAAATTCACTCACCGCTGCGACTCGCATAAATGCATATGTAAAATACGAATATACTAACACAAAGTCAACATAACCTCAAATTAACGTTATTGTTTGTTTTCGACCAAATTGAGCGTAACGGAAGAACGACTCGACCAATTTTATCAAATTTTCAGATGCACAGTTTCAGATACACTAATACAGCATATCTAAATTTCAGTAAAATTGATCTATTAGTTTTGGTGATTTTCGAGCCCCAAAATATTTTATGACCGAAAATAATACCGTACTTTTCTTCGAAAAGTCGTTAAAAAGATATTTAAAATATAGTTTATAAAAGTGTTTTTTTCTGCTTGATCAACTTTTTTTCCTAGAAAATTCTCTTTTGAAATGTAGGAACGATCTAAAAAAAATCTTTAAAAATCGAATCGATTACGCGAATCAAATTGTTTTGATCCACATTCAAAAAGGTAGAATATAAATAAATATCCTAGCGAGGGGAATATGCTCAGTTTTGTCTTATTTTCATTAGTTAAATGACATAACATAAGTTATCATATTTTTTTCTTATGCTGATCTATCAGTTTTAGTTTCTAATTCATAATAAAAAAAATCTGAGAATAATAAAAAAAAAAAACTTTTTTATTAGTTATTTTTAAACAGGTTGAAAAGAGTTCCATAACTTTTTGGTTACCGAGGGTTTCATCCTCGACAGATTACTACTTAGGAGGAAAATTACACGAACCAAAAGCACATAAACCTTCTAAGAGATATGAATTTTATAGAAAAATTATCCTACTCTTTGAATAAAATTTTAAGATTCCGGACCAATGTTGAATGTATCTTCTCTCATTTCTTTACCGATCATAGCCAAAATTAAATGACATCATTGTTCAATATTAAGAAGTATCTTTCATAAAAATATTCAGAAGTTAGTCAAAAAATTTCATAAAAATCGGTTAACCTTGCCTGAAATCAAGGAAAACTGTAAGTGATGATAAAAAAGCAAAACAGATTGAGTTTGTATCCATCACCCCGGAGTTAGGTCGGTCGTATTTATAAAGAAGTGGTATACAAATATAATTAAATCATCTAATTAGCACAAGAATATAATTTAGAGTCCAGTTAAAAATAAAAACGATTTTGCCCCACCACTTTGAATAAGACCGAAAACCACTGAAAAGTATTTTAGCAACCTATTAAAATATCTATAACATTTATTATCCTTTGAGAAACATTTTGAGATAAGGAACCCGTAAAGATCGTACCCCTTGTCCCTTAGTTATGAAATAAAAAAGTTTTTCTAGCGTTCCCATACTTTATTAACACGTATATATACACATAATTCTATATCAGGTATTTTGATACTTTATATTTATTAATTAGGAGATATAATTGTAATTTATGAATTTTTTTACAGTAAACGAATTTCACTAGAGATAAATTTTATAAAATTTGCAGCGCACATATTATTCGGGTCTTCTCTCCATTATGATAATTAATTAGCTTTTTCTTTTTTTAATTTTAATTGTATTTAATTAAAATCCATTTAATTTCATTCTCTTATTTTATTCATTAATATTAAGAGGTTGCGTTGACGTCTTTTAACAGATGTTTACCTACTTCTTCTTGCTGTGTTTGAAAACACGTTTGTTATAAGCATATATATATATATATCCGAAGGACCGAAGGATTACATTTGTGTTGCGAGTTTTGGTCATGTATGTGTGTAGGAAATGAAGAAATATATTTTGTAGGCCAAGCTTTAATGAGTGGACTAGAGCTTTTTCCCAAATTGAAATGTACGACTTCCAAGGGCACCCTTGCTCCCTTGCTCGTCAGGTGTCATTCTAATTACTCCTGCTTTACTTTTTCTCTTCCTTTATCCTTTATGTTATTTCCCCCTTTATAGGTCTGCCGCAGGATCTATTTTTATTTTTATTCATTTTAAATGTACTTTTTACTTTATCCTTTTACCCATTTTCTTTATATATCTATACATACTTTTTTTGTCGAAGGGTGGTGTTTTAATATTTTGTTAATTTTTATAAATAAATTATAAATTTGCCGCCGTTTTTGTAATTAAAATTATTTTATTGATACCTATCTTTGTAAGATTTTTTTCTTTTAAACTGATGTACTTCTAAGGTATTTTTACAAATTACAAATTTTTTTCTTACGAAGTAAGTAAGTTTAGATTACGGTAAGCAACCGGTTTTACCTTTGTGGTAAAAACCTTGTACATTTGGCCATATTTTAAACTTACTTTACTTTTTATCGCAATATAAGAGATTTTCTACATAAGGAGATATTATTTACATATTATTTAGAAGGCTATTTTATAAGAGAGATTTATAGATTTAAGATTTTATAGATATTTTGAATTTTCCAATCGCCTTTGGTCCGTAAAATAGACTAAACCAGTTGATTAAATAGTAGTACACCGTTGGGAATGTCACTCGTGACATTCGCATCGGTGGCATCCTGGCCGAGGCGGACTAGAATATGTCAAAAGTCGAGATTTCGATCACCTCCGGTAAAGCTCATAAGTGATGGTGACGGTTGGGTGGCGGAGGGTGTCTTCCCCTACGAGAGTCAGGATGTACCACAAAATCAGGAACCTTCTCCACACATACAAATAAATATTACGATTTATGAATTAAGATTATAAATCTTGATCAGAATAATTTTCTATGGACCCAAAATTTGTTTTAATAATATAATTTTTTTAAACTAACAATTTTACTTTAATAATTTTGATTAAAAAAATGTTCTCTCTCATATAAAATAAAATGAAATTAAAATTTCTCAGATTATAAAATAAAATAAAAATTTAAAAAACTATTTACTAGATATCGTTATATTTTACAACGCAATGTTCAATCGTGGATAATTCTAAACACATAATACTGTTTGTTTTACACGGTCATTATTTATACCATAGTTAACAGGCAATCTTTTTCTTTACTTTTTATTGAAATTTGGAATTGTAAGTTTCATGGATTAATCTGTATCGAGCAAAAAATTTGATAGTGGATGCAGTTAACTGCTATTTAGGTATAATTCGTCCATTAAAACTTCTTATTTCTTTTCTGCTGAAACATTCTGTGACTACGAATGTTTTGCGGCAAGAAGGGCTAACGTTGCCATGACAAAAACCCAATTGTCTGCCGTGCTCGGTTACACACGAAGAATCACCTACAGTATGTTTACCGTAAAATAATTTTTATTGACGATTTGTCTTTTTGGCACAAATTGCTTATTAAAAATTTTCGATGCCGGAAAAACAAAAGAGCATCAGTTTTATTTTAGATTTGTTCAGTTTTGCTTTTTGGGGACATGGTGAGGTGTGGATATATTATTGAATTTAGGTGTTTAATTTCGACTGGCGGGTTGGTACTCGAAATTCCTTCGTTCAGAGCTTGCTGTCGCTACAGATGGCTCTAGGAGCCCGGCAGAGAGTAGGAGGCCCGGATCGATGAAAAAGAGGATCGTTGGTTTTTTAGGAACCAACTTTGCACACACATTCTGTGCGTCCAATTCCTGAGTTAAAATCTTGCGAACGGGTCGAATGCCATTTACTGCATTCAATCACGTCAGTAATCGACCTGGTTCAACTTTTTACTTCAGCACTTTTTAAAAAATGGCGTATTCTACATGAAAACTTGCATCATTTATAAAGCGTACCACTTCCATAGTACTGTTTCACCAAGTTTCACATTGAATTTTATTGCATAATATTCGAAATTTCGTTGTTTCATTTTCTTCACACACAACAAGTAAATTCGTTCAAATTTTACAGACTAGACGCTCAGTAAAAACGGTATAGAGTTGAAACATGTACTGGAGGTCAAGAAAATCTTTATACGTCACTTTGGTTTGAGGAGAGATTTGCAGCTTTAACAGTCGTTGACTGTGTGAGTTGTCTCATTACATTTCTGCAGCACCTCATATAACGAATGCATTACCTACCATAGTAGGTATTCGCTGTTCATAAATAGCAAATCAAGTAGCCAAGTTTAAATCAATTGCAGTAATTTTTTAAACATGGTATACTACTAATTTTGTACTGCTTCTTATTTCTCAGTTTTAAGTTAACGAATAAATGCTTGTGGGTAAACAATTTTATTGTAAAAATTTTTGTTTTGCCTTTTACAGAAAGTATATTTTACTCAGTCTATGAATTTTTAAATAATTCCATTAAAAAAAATTGTAATACTGTAAATTTTCTGTGTCAATGTTCAATGCACCCATACTGAAATGGTTGCTCAAATAATTCGCATTGACGTCTTCTTAATTGTGATGAATTGGGTAGTAATTTTTGTATTTAATATCTTGTTTATATTTTAATTAGTTAATATAGACTGTCTAGTTTTTATATAATCGCGTATTTTATAATGCTGCTCTTATCAAGGTTTTACCATCGTTTCCCTTGATTTGGCCAAGCAAATGCTGGGGGAATCCTTTTTTACCCGTCTATTATATCTATTCATATTGATGTGATCTATATAATATTTATTATGCACCACTGGAAATAAAATATTTACTTTTATTTAAGAAGTAAAATTGATTTTACTTCAAGGTCTGAAGAGCCTGAAGAGCTGAATTTACATATTTTTTAAGGGAGAAGCACAATAAAATGCCTTTATTTAAATTGAATATTTGTTTATACTTTTTTTTCATAAAGTAGTATTTTGATGTGGTAATGGCTTACATTATGTCACTATTAATATGTAGTTTTTTTATCAAGAAAAGAATTCTGTGAAAAAGATAGAAATACTTCGACGAAAGTGCGAGCACAAGGTTCGCGTTATGGTTAATTTTTTTCTTTTTATTTAAAGTAAGGTTGTATGGAGGGGTTGCCTGTAAAATTGAATGACACTCAAGATATTTCTACCTCATTTTTTTTTTAACCTTTGTTCTTTAATAAAACACCGACAACTCTGAAGAAAAATAACTACTTATCATAAAATGGAAAATCCATTTCATTTTTCTTTGCACTTTATTTTTAATGTAGCATCGGTTTAATTTAACGTTAACCTTTGTTATTCTATTGTGTTTTAAAAGTAATACATGAAATTCTGGGTCCTGCATAAATTGAAAAGTAGTATTTATAAAGCAGCAGAGATTTTTTCGATCTCTTTTAAAGTTTTCCATGTTTTTGTTAATTTTTCTCTGAGCGCATAAAATATATTTTTCTCCTTTTGTTAAGTTTTTTTTAATATTTGAATTATTCACAAAATTGTTTTCAAGGACATTTCTTTACTGCATATTTTTTTAATAAAAAAGGAAAACAGATTTTATTGTTAGTTTTAATCTGTTGATTGAACTCGTTCGCTAATTAACTTTTAAGTATAATTTTAATTTTTCGTTAAATTAAGTATTTATTGAATTTTCAAAAGTTTTTGAATATCGTAAATAATGAAATGTCTGCCCGTTGTTGTTATCACTGACTGACTAGTCGTTCAGTTTTATTGTTTACAAATGTTTTTCTATATAAAACTTAAATTATGGATTATATAAAATTTTTTTTTTTTTAAAAAGCTTACGATATTTGCATTTAATAAAGAGTATCGTTCTCGGCGAAGCCAGGAATGTTATATATGGTGGTTGAAAATTTTCGTTAGAGAAGCATAATGACAATGTTATTTGAAATAAATTTCTTAACGAAATATCATTGAAAATTGTTGGTATAGATCTGATCGTAAAAAAGGGGGCAATAAATGACGATCGCTTTATAAGAATTTTTCTTTCATTTTTTAACTTTCCGCTGCATACATTGACTTCGATCGCTTATTCCTAAAAAAAAAAAACCCCCACTGGACCAATCGCGTTAAAATTTTACACTTATATATATGGTAAAACCATATTATATTTGGATCTATACGATTTACAAACGCGTTTCAGATTAATGAATATAATTTAAAATTAATAAATATGATGATATAAATCCGAAGATAATATATATGGTTTAACAAATAAAATGACACCTCAAAGACGGTTAAAGGTATCATCTGAAATTTCGTTAGCGATAACATAATTAAATGGACAAACGCGATCGTTCGAATGGGTTTTTATTAAAATATGATCGAATTTAAAGTAAACGACAGAAAACTAATAAAACGCTACATTTTTCGTTCTTGCCGTGATAAAATTTCTTAAAAAATTAGTAAAATAAATATTTAATATCATCAAAAGCATCGTAGAATAATCTGAAAATTGATGAAATTCATTTTGAAATATGATAGACGGTTTTAAGTTTATTAAGTCTCTAATTCAAGTGTACATAGCTTCCTGTTCCGACAGACTAATTTGTTGTTTTTGCTATATATATTTAATCTTTACTGTCATCTGTCATTAGTAATATGTTTAATCTGAGTGCATTATCTATTATGTTTAAAAATGTAAAACGGTATTTACTACTTCTTTATCGCTCCATCAAAATTGTATATGTCGTGAAATGTTTGGATTCCATTTATTATCGTTTAAAAATATTGTATCTTTCTTGTTAATGTTTTTTGTTCATCTTTCTTTGCAGGTAAGGCGATGAGAAGATTAAGAAAGAATATGTTTATTAAATTAAGTAAGTTGACAATAAATATATTTTATTTCTGTGTTTAAGCATGCAGTATATTATAAATAAGTGATATTAAAAATATATTATGTTTCTTTTACTTTATTAGTATTTAATTTTTAAATTTATTAAACTATAATTCCATTTATAACGTTTCTGTACATTTTTTGTGAGATGAGCTTCTCAGTACGTATTAATTGGTATAGCAAACATTTACCTTTTTTAATTACGAAAATCTGAGAACTAAGTAATTTAAATAATCAAATTAGGATGTTTCATCAAACATTTATATTTTTTCAAGTGGTTTTATTATTCGGTTAAGTTCCTCTTACTTTGTTGACAGTCAACTAAATTTTTAAAATTAATTCTAAAGACAACCAGTATTATATCAATTATGGGAAGGAGAAATAATTATTAAAAATATTTTTAATGTTGTTCATACCTCCCGAATGTCATTTCTGAGTAGTTGAGGCCTTGCACCTAAGCTTGCAAAAACGTCATCAATAATAGCATGTTTTGTAGATCAGAAATTTATGGAATTTGTCTTTTCGGATCCTTAAAATCAATCGGACCTTATTCGGTTACCTTTCGAATTCAGTTTTTTCTGTGCTGATCCGTCATAATCATTAAACTTCAGACATTGTCAAAATTTTTTATGTTTTCAGCCACTATTCGAACGACTTGGAACCGATTTGAGTTTAAGAATTAATTGATTTGCCGGTTCGGTCTTTTATATATATATATACATATACATATTTCTTCAATGAAAAGTAATATTATCATATTAGATAGATCCAAAGTAAGAAACATATTTCTAAGAAGTGTTTTGTTTGTGTCGGTTCATTGACCTAATATTTATTAAACGCCTAATATATGTTTACAAGTATTCGATGATCGATTAATGATAATTTATAATAGACAAGATATTTCATAAAATTCTCCAGTCTATTGGCACCACTGTACCACTGGCTTCCTTACCAGTGGTCAAGTCAAATGATATTTTTTCATCTCGAAATCGATTTATCGTAATACGTGGTGTGAGTTTTTTGCACCGAACAATTCTACCTTTAGTACGAATAAGAGATAAATACGTGTTTTTAATAAATTTGCCTTCGGAAGGATTGTTATTTCAGCTCAAAAAAAAAAACCATTAAAATATGTTTATTTAAAAAAAGTTGTTCAATGTTGAGTGAATTGTTTTGAATTAAGTCTCCGATTCCTGTCTTAGTAAAGACCATTGGGATATATTTATTTTCGGCTGTTAGAATTAACAGAGCCTTTAGTTTCGTATATAATAACACGAAGTAGTTATTTAGAAAAAATTGTTATTAGTTATTTTGGGAAACTTTTTCTTGTCATTCTGTTACACGAATGTCGTCATGGTTTAACACTTAAAAATAAATAAAATTTCTCCCTTGATTATATTAAATTAAAAATTAAAAAAAAAAAAAATTAAAATTACCATCCGTGAAAGTTTTTAAAAATTCAATTTTAATATTTTCGGAGTATTTGTTTCTATAACTGTATACCAAAGAAAAGAGAGCAGGTATGTAATTTCTATAAAGTCTTCACCTTTTTTTTTTTTATTAAAGTTGTAAGTTTTTACAACATGGGAAGAGCGCGTCGAAAGAAAACGATGAAAATATTGGATACTTTTTAGCTCTTCATTCTTGAAAAAACAAATCTCCGTTAAACTACAACTTCAAAACTATGTTCCATCTTAAGAACCCAGTGAGATTTTCCCATTAACTTTAAAAAATAAAATAAAAAGTAAACTGCTTTGGTTAACATAACGGTTACTGAAATATGTATGTAAAACTAAAAAACGCTCAACAGGCCATTTTGACTATCAGACAATTATTATCAGTAGAAGAAAATCGGGAAAATTTATATATGTTTACTAATAAACAATAAATAACAGAAAAAAATATATATGTATGCACTTTTATATGTTGCATTTATAAAACATAACGGATACAAAATCAAATATCGCTTTAGGAGCACAGTCAAAATCATAAAGTTATCTTTAAAACAAGCCTAAATAACTTCGATTTTCCCTACGCGACTTCTTATAGATCCCATTTATCCGTAGTAAACAGGAATAAACCGTTGGGAAACGCATTTAAAAAAATTCAGTGCCAGAAAAAACTAATTGTTGAATAACGATTGGAAATGTTTAATTTATTAACATTTTTTTATTCAAGTTATCTATCAGAAGAACATTTAGTGGTTGTCCGCTCCTATAAATTTTGTTTAAAGGAGGGGCGATTTCTTTGATGGTGATTTTAAATTTACAATATTTCTCTTCTTTTTTTGAGATAACTTTTGTAATATGTAACTCTATATAAGGGTCCCAGTCGAAATTAACATGTAGAGTTTAATAATTTTTTTCTTTGAAAATAGTTTTTATAATTTTTTGAGAATATTATTACTTAAATAATTTTTAAACTGTGAAAAATTAAATCGTAAAATAGTGAGAATATGTTTATTAAGATTAAAAAAAAGAAAAAGTTGATTGACTTCAAATTGTATTTTTCTTCATTTATTATATCGATCTAATAAATCTCAAAAAATGTTCATTGTAAGTAGACATATTAAATTTTATCCTGCATTATTATAAATTTAATATATACATCTTGGTATACTAGCAAAAATGACATCCTAGATGGTAAAACATGTATTGATGTAAGTTACATATGCATTTGGTCGTAGTTTCCTATTAAGTAAATAGTCTGAGATACGACATATGACATAAAGGAGACAGCTTTTCAGTGAATGCGAATGCGGTCTAAGTCGAGTCTGAGGTTTGAACGGGGCTTACAGGGTGACTGGGCTTAGAGAGTAGATGAACGGAAGGGGGTCGGTCGGTACGATGGTTTGGAATTTAATAGGGTGCAGCAAGTGGTTGAAATCAAGTGACCCGCAAAACCAGTCGCTGAAGGAATAATGAGACCGCTAATGAGGCAGCGTTCACTCTAGTAGATCGGTCGTGTGACCTGGTGCAGATCATTTCCCTCAAAACTGAAATTTATCATTACTGTTACGATTATTATTGTTATTAATCTTTATATTTTGTTACAAAATATCATATTTACTCAAAACCTAAGAATTTTCTATAAACATGAATCTTCTTTAGTATCTTACTCAGTATAATTTTACTATTTAAGAATTAAGAATTGTACAATTTCAGTTTATTATGCATTATTTTAACAGTTAGATAATGTGAAAAAGAACTCTTCTTTTCGAATATAATAAGTGACAAACGGTCTAGATGATTAACAATGGAAAAACTATGCTAAACGAAATAATCAGGAAAACAAAAAGGGATTAGTTCTAAAACAAAACTAAATGGGCAATTAAAATGTTATTTTATTTATTTTTTTTGCTTAATGATATCTGCCATATAAGCTTGTGCATGGGATAATGGAATTTTGTAGCTTATGAAAAATGCCGTGTCTGACCGGGATTCGAACCTGGGACCTCTGGATGAAAGGCTAAGACGCTACTCCGCCACAGAGGTCAGCACATAATGAGGTATTAGGAAAATAAAAATAAATAAAAAAATAGTAGTAATTACTTAATAAATAAACAACACTAACAAAACATTTTAAATTAGTACTACCATTTTTTAAGTAATAAAGATGAAAAAATTGTTGGTCAAAAAAATCTAAGATGTTCTTTTGGCAGTCCCAGTTGAAAGCACGAAGTTATTTTTTTAAATAATTTAAACCGCTAAAACTTGCATCTTAGATTGTACTAAATTAAATCTTACCATCAGTCTTTCATCCATTTTTCATTATCCAATGACTTGGAATTTTGCATAAAGGATTGATTATTTATTTAGTGATTGGCATCACTAACTCTACTTCCTGTTGATGATCACGTTACTGACAAAAAATAATAATTAGTAATTAGTGAAATTATAATAAAATAAATTTTAGTATGAATATACATTAAAAAAAAGTATGTGTAGTACGCTAAAAGTTTGGTGTCATAAGATTGTACAATGTTAAAACATTAGATATTATGTGCATTAATTTTATTATAGCACAAACTAAGTCGTAGGAAACAACAGATGTTATTAAATTAAAAAATCGAACGGTATAAAAATATTTGAGGAAACGTTTTTGGGAACAGATTTTTTTTTTTGTTTAATAAAATTCAGACTAAATAATATAAAAATACCTTAATTTTTTATACATTATTATAGGTAATAGTACATTATATTACCTACAAAGTAATTAGAATGAAATATTTCGGCTGCCGCGTAACACGGAAAGTAGACATTTCCCTAAATCAAGACTTTTCTTTTGTTTAGCTTAAAACGTTATATCCCCAAATATACATATATTTATTAAATTTTTTTTTATTTTTTTTTTAGCATCAAAATTAGATTGGTATTCTGTGGCTAAAAATAAAATTAACAACACGGTGGAACCCATTGTTTAAAACTCTACTGGATATACTTATTATTCGATAAAAAAATTATCAAAATCCTTACTATTAGTAACGGTAAACATCCCACGATTTTATTTTTAATGATATAAGATCAACGTTAGTTTGAGGGCTGAAAAAATTTTTATTATAGAAAAAAACATTATTATGAACTATTCCGAAATATTCCAAATAAAACATAAGTAATAACTTTCATGAATTTCCAAAAATCTTATGACTCCATCGTAAGATTTTCTTTAATCCCAACTTTAAAAGAATTTAGTTTGAATAACAAAACCACAAACATCATAAAAGCCACTCTAACTAAAAATTACAGAAAAGTGAAATTCATGGTAAAAATTATCAGAGCCATTTTTTTTTTTTTTTATCCAAACCGGAGTCTGTTATGGCGATAAACTTTCAACTGTGCGAAGTGTTCCACTGTGCACTGGAGAAAGTTATTAGGGAATGGAACAGCAACTTAAACAAATTCCGGAATTAAAATAGGGACAAAGGGATTGAGGTGTTATTTTCTCGAGTTTGCAGATGAGTTGGCTCTTTTTGATAAAGACTAATGGGAGACATAAAGCATAAAATATACAGACAAGCAGCTCTTTCGAAAAAACTAAAATCAGGGACAGCATTATGCACGCAACGAAAAATCTGTAAATCAGTGGTCAGAATATTCAAAAAGTAGAAGATTTAGTACCTAGGAGAATGGATCAGTTGGAACGCTCTGGAAAAGAGCGCAATCGAATCTAGAACGCACAAGAAGAACTCGCATTCCAATTGACTAAAGACAAATACAATAAAAAATCACTTTCTTGGAACTCTAAAATTAAAATTACAACTTTGTAATAAAACCAGAAGCCTTGTTTACAGTGAGAACGTTAGCAACGAATAACAAAAAAGTAATAGATAATCTAGAAAAGAAGGAAAGAAAAATTATAAGGAAAGTATTCTGTCCAAAATTCAAAAAACTTAAACTAATTCCTAATAAATAAATATCTGTACAATAAAATAAAAAAACTTTCAGACAGAATGAGAAAAAGAAGAATTAGCTTCTACACTCAGATCTTCAGAATTACAATATTCTTTAATTCTGTAATCTCAGATTACAGATTTACAAAACAAACCTTTTAAACTCCTAATTCCTAAAAAACAATGAACACGTGGTTCAAACTGGTGGTAAAACAGTAAAACACCATTAAAAAAAGAAACAAACTAAGAAAAATATGAAAAAATTAAAACCGATGATTCCAGGAGAAATCCAAGTCAACAAACCAAATCAGAAGAACAAAGAAAGCCATGTCTGAAAGAATGAAAGCTTATTGCCAAAAAAGAAAAAACGCCTGAACGGATAAAAAGTAGTTTTAACGTACCCTGAATGTCGGTTATTCTAAAAACCCATCGGGTTGGTGTAGTGGTGAACTCGTCATCCCAAATCAGCTTATTTCTAAGTCGAGAGTTCTTAGGTTTAAATCCTGGTAAAGGCAGTTACTCTACGGATTTGAATACTAGATCGTGGACACGGTGTTCTTTGGTTGTTGCGTTTCAATTAAGCACACTTCTCTGGAGTGGTCGACCTGAGATTGTACCACTTCATTTACATTTATACATATTCTCATTCATCTCCTGAAGTAATAATACCTTACACTGGTGGCTAAACAGAAATAGAAAGTATTTATGGGTTATTCTAAAAAAAGGTATTTTTAGTAAATTATAAGTAAAAAATCATTCTTAAAATGTTTATTTTATTTTTGTTTTAATTTTATTTATTTCTTATTTTATTAATAGTTATTATATAAACAAAAATAAATTGTTTTTTGTATTCACTTTATTTCAATTATTTTTTTTTTTAATTTCACTTGCAAGTGCATTAACTTTTTCTTATACGAAGTAAAGGAAGTATTGTGATCGCGAATAATTTCGATTTCAGATTTCAACGGAAATATCCATTTTGACCATCTCTGAATCGATTTTGACTAGTCTCGGCGTGATATCTGTACGTATATATTTCGCATTATGCAAAAACGATTAGCCGTAGGATGTTGATATTTTGGGCTATTTTTTACTTTGTGACATCCTATTCGGGTCTATATCATACCTTGTGTGTACTTTGTAGGTCGTTAGGATTACATGAGAAAATAGAAAAACACGTCCTTGATACTTGTAAAGGAAGTCGTACGAATCTTATTAACGGTATTAAGCGGTCGATAAGGCGAGTCCATACCGACATTCTGTTAAATACAGGATCTATAATAGGCAAAGGATGTAATGTACAATAATATTTGGAATAACCAAAGAAAATATTAAAGGTAGAAGAAGAGTTCCTGCATCTATTAGGTCGGCGTCGACTATTGTAATATCTAGTTGTGCACCTCCCATTTTGATCGCAACCATTTGAACCAAGTGTCCGAAAAAGCCCAAAATCCCCAAAACTTTGGATTTTTTACTTTTTCTTAACTTCAGTAACAAGTCCTCATTGAGAGCTTTTCAACGATATAATAAGTGGTACTTATTTTCATTGGTTCTAGAGTTATAACAAAATAAAATTTTAATTAATGAAATATTTGGATCTTACAAGGGAAGGCCATCGGTTCGAATAAGACCTCGCTCCTTTTTTTTTTAATTATTTTTTTAACTTTTCTTATACTGGTACTCTGAATTAATTATTAATAAATCAATATATATTAAATATAATGATTTATTAATAATTGTTAAATCGTGTTTGTAAAAAAAAAAATTACAATAAATAATTATTCAGTAATAACATTAAAAAAAATCACAAGTTATTAGTGAAATAACATTTTATGTACTTTTAAAAATGTATATATGTTATTTAATAGGCACTATTACATATGTGTATTTGTAATAGATTTGGTGAAACATCTGATTATTTAATATTAATTGAAAATTATAAGTTAGCATCGTATTATTTTTGGATTTTCTAGTTTAATTTTATTTAATTATTCTGAGATTTCTGTTTAATTTTATCTACATTAAAGTTAACTACAGAGTGACAGAAAAATAGACCCTCACAAGAACAACATATACACTGAGGCATACATACCCGATCTTTAATAGATTGCAATAAATTGTTATCTTCTAGGTCATTACTCCCCTGGTATTGTCAGATAATATTCTCCCCACGTCGGGAGTTTATCATCATTTCGTTTATTTTTTTTTTTGTTGCCAATCATTTAATAGGTCTTTGGTTTGATATAATTATTCTGATCTTAATTTGCGAACATGTTCTGTAGTTTTCAAATTTTATCTCTCTTTATATTCATCATCCTCTCTTAATCTTTTTATTCTTTCCTTGATCGTAACGTTTTATTCCTCTTTATATTTATCATCTTCTCTTATAGTTTTTATTCTTTCTTTGTTTGCAACATTTTCTTCCTGTCTGTTTTTGCAACATTTCCTTATATCACTTGGAAAGGTTTAACACTATACGAATGCGTGGAAAGTCCTGCATCATCGTTGCTAAATTTTTACCAAAAACCTATTACAAATTTTTTTCGCAAATTTTGTTCTCGTTATACCGACGCGGATCTTCTATTGTATTTATTTATTACTATTATTTTATTTTTTTAAGGAAATGTTTTCATGTCTTAAAAACTAGTAGAATCCTACAATATGCCAGCCCATTATTTTTCGTTAAAACAACAAATATGTACATTTTTATTGTTCCGTTGTTGGTGTTAAAAGTTTTACAAAAAATGCATTAAACTCAGCGTTTACAAAAGTTTTCAAAATTTTGATCGAAGATTTTTTTTTAAATTTGAGTTTCTTACAGTAAGAAAAATGTATTAGTCTGTATTATTACACATCCATCCGTTATATTTATATTATCAGTTAAAAATCATTAACTACGTACGAGTTAAGTTATAGGAGAATTGTAATTAGGCTCTTTTAAGTGGTAATAATTGTGAAAATGTTTGAAATAATTTCATCACATCGCTAAACTTTTAATGAATGCGTTCATTTTCGGTATCATTAAGGTATAAAAGGTCGGAGAGACAATGATTTAGGCAGACATCCTGTTCGGGTCTATATCATGCCTTGTGTATACTTTGTAGGTCGTTAGGTTTACATGAGAAAATAGAAAAGCACGTCCTTTATACTTATAAAGGAAGTCGTACGAACTTTATTAACGGTATTAAGCGGTCGATAAGCCGAGACCGTACCGACATTCTATTGAATACAGGATCTATATAGGTAAAGGATGTGCTGTACAATAATGTTTGGAATAACCAAGGAAAATGTTAAAGATAGAAGAGGGGTCCGTGTATCTATTAGGTCGGCGTTGACTTCCTTATCGTAACAGGGCACTCCAGCTAATGTTACGTTTAACAAGGGCCGACTAACGTAATAATAGTATTGTTGTACCGAGGTGCATCTCATTTGAATAGTGTCGGTGACCGTGGTTATTTCCGCTTCGTCCGACTTGTACACTCATCTGTTAACTGTACGGAGACAAATATTATCATTATCATCGGAGTTGTATTTACAGTATCTATTGAAATTATAGACTATTTACTGAAGGCCCCGATTGTTAAATTTTAGGAATATGTATCGTATATACCTCTCTCTTACTTTCAGACATCTATTAAGATATGTGATATCAAAGTAGATACATAAAAAATAAAAAACTTTAATTTTGTTATAATAGTAAATACATGTTATATAATACTTTTTTGTTGAAAATATTCGTGGGTGAAGAACCGAACAGATTATTACCTTCAAAATATAAAAAAACGATAAAACGTTACAGCTAAGCCCTCGCTTTATTTCTAAAATTATATTTCATCTAAAACTCAAAGATTTTGAATAGCTGAAAACTAAAGATACACAAAACTGTATTTCGTGATAAGCGTCATGTAAAAATGAAAATAACGATTTTTATGAACTTCCAATCTGTATGTTCCAACACAGTTTTCGAGCTTATTTGGGAAATAAGCCATAAAAAAATAATAAATCCGGGCTAGAGCGTTGAAAGTAGCCTATTAAAAAGAGAATTTAAAAATAAAGATACGGTTTATCAGTAAAACCATCGGTGCATAAATACAAAGATTTTCCATTAAATGGAAAATCAAGGTTTGATACATTTCATTGGTATCGATAATTAATTTTTATGATCAGTAGACGTTAATGGTTGTGGGAATTATTTGGTTCTTACCAAGTATTCATTTATAATATTCAATTTTTTTAAGAGTAATGTAGATTAATTTGAATAAAGCCATGTTTCAACGGAACGTGTTTGTTTAGACTGATTTTGCTTGCGATTTTCATGATCACGGTCCGTGGAACGATAGATCCGCGTTGGCTAGGAAGGCCTAATGCTAGAGATTATTTTGGATTTCACGAAAATTTTCTCGGAAAGTGCTGGAGAAACATCTCTGAGACCGGTTTTTTTTTACATAAGATTGAATATAAGATCACTTATTTTTCTCAGTAATTGTGTCCGTAGTGTTCTAGATACAGCATTGTTTGATATTTAGAGTAGAAATTTGGGAGAAATATTTCACTACTCGCTCCTAAAAGCAAACCGCATAGCTCTAGAGTTAAGCTACAAGAAGTACGGTAAACAGTCAGAAAATGGGCTGAGGGTTTTTTGAATTTCCTGAAGTTTCATGACTCAGGGATTCCAAAAAACAAAAATGTGGGTGGTAATGTTCGTATGTACGTTGAACATGTGTTGGCGTGATTGAAGCTTAACAACATTTGACTGGATAAACCGATTCTGAAAATTTGGCACAGAAACTCCTGTATATGGGACAATTTTAGGTAATATTTTGGGGTCAGTATCTCCTGGTGGTGGGGTTGACAGTTTCTTGCAAACATATTTTACAGTTAAGCTCAGTACATGCGTACTGTATTTTTTACAATTTACCTTACGAATTAAAAAAAAAAGAATTTGCCCGAAAATTTCTCCTTCCCCAAAAATTGAGAAAAAGATGTATTTTTATTTATTGTGCATTTTATTTAACTGAATTTTTTATTTATTCCAAATCATACTAGTAGTGCAAATGGACCAAGAAAAAATACTTTGGAAGTAATATTAGGGGTGGGAAAGCTGATAAAAGTTAAAAAAAATTATTTTTTGATTCTTTTAAAACGTTTTGGTTTATTTTTAAACATTTACTAATAACATTACAATAAATTTCATCATAATTCACCTGCACCCCCGGAAATGAAATCTTAAGTGACTTTTTATTGGTTGTGCATTTTTCAGTGAAATCGTGTTAATTTTTTCCATTTAATATGGTAAACGTAGGCAAATCAAAAAATTTTCTGTAGGTGATTTTGGCTGTGGGGGTGCAGAAAAAAGCCTATTTTTTTTTAACTTTTTCATCATTATTTTTACACTAATAAGAATAAATATACAATTTCATAAAAAATAACAACTTTGTTGTCAGCTTTTTTTATTTTTTATTTTTTTTATTTATTTTGATGAGAAGAATGTTTTCTTGGACGAATAATTTCTAGAATTCTGCTTACCAGGAATACTAGAAACTTTCTGAAATTCCTGGTATAGTTTGTAAGCATATCTATAATAGTGGAGTATAACTTGTTTGTAATTATGCATGTGACCGGAGAGTTAGGATTTACACTATAGCAGTCGTCTTGTATCTTTGTTTATGAATTTGAAATTTATTTTTTTATAATAAAACAATAAAATATCGAGGATGATTTATTTTATTTTCCAATCACTTAAATGTTAACCTACAATTTTCTTTAATAAACTAATGAAAATTTAAAAGAAATTTGTTTTACCGAGTTTTCGAAGAAAGTACGACATTACTTTCGGTCACATGGTTGGAATGGGTAAACAACGGAAGGTATTTGGATTAAATCTCCAAAACTTCTAAATCATTTTCATTGAAATTTATTTATATTATAGTAGTCTATCTGTAGTTGTGCATTTAAAAATTTTCTAAAGATTGGTTTAGTCGTTCTGGAGTTATGCTCAATTTTAGGTCAAAAAAATTTTAACGGATCAAATTAGAAGCGTGTTTCGTTATGATGCTGCAGGTTGGATAGTTGACGTTTCTTTACCTGCGGTATCTATTCTCAGCAATATTAAACCAAATTAAATGAAAGAAATGTCGGTCTTCTTGCGCAGAACTACTTTTTAATATAACTCGAAATATATACAACCGTATTTATTCGAGTACCCCCGCGATCGAATAAGCCCCGCATCTCAATTTTCCAGACCGAAAATTAAAAAAAAAATCTAGTATATACCGGTATTTTAAAGTGTACAGATATGATAAAAAATACGTAAATAAATACGAAAATATTCAGAAAGTAAAGCATTTAATTCGTTCATTTAAATTACAGTATTAATATTGCATTAATAATTAATTTCCGCCTGGAATTATTACTTGGTCTGTCATATCGTTTTTTAAAATGTCTTTCACTTTATCAGTTGTATGCCCCCGATAATTATCCATTACTAGCTTACCGGTATTTTTTTTATTAAGTAAATCTCCTGATTTGCCATACACACCTGATCCGATCTAAAATTAAGATTTCGTCCATCCAGCCTGATTCCTGTGCTCTGATAATAACTCCATTTACGTGTACGGTAGGAAGAGTTTTTCTTTTAAAAACAATGTACGGAGATAATTTTGATCCATCAGAACTAATGCAAAGAGCATACCACTACACCTTTGTTTTTCATTACCACCAGTTCGAATCGTAACACTTTTTTCACCTTTTTTGTTTACGGTTTTGTCAAATGGCATTTCAAAACATACAGGGGTTTGATCAGCGTTTCTTATTTGAGAAGACAAATAGCCTTTATCTTTTCTAAGATTTATTATGTATTTGTGAAAATGTAATATTTTTTTGTTCGTAAGCGTCCGGAAGTCGTTGAGAAATTCGTCTTATGGACGAATCATTTCGTGAAAAAAATCGTGTTATCCATCCACGGCTTGCTTTAAAATCAACTTTATTAAGTGATTTAGCGATTTCACGAGCATATGATTGACATATATCTGTCGGGACAGCATAACCGCATTTTATTTTTTCCATAACAAAGTCATACAATTTTTTTTATATGTATGTGTATTTTGGTTTTAAGCCACGAAAATCCCTTTTATTACCAGTGCCTTTCACCAGAAGTTGTTTCTTATTACGCCAGTCTCGAATGCAGCTTTCACCTACGTCAAATTTTCTTTCAGTCGCCCGATTTCCAATTTTTTAGCCTCTTCTACGCGCAGTTGTTTCATTTACTGTAAAAGATCAAAAAAGACTGTAAAAGATTTACGCTGTCCTTTTGTACTCATTTTAATGCCGTAATTAAAATAAATCACCGTATTAAATTTTACAAGATAAACTAAACAGATAAAATCCACATATACAAACAGTACAATGAATATATTTATGTGATTGAATTTTAGGTACTTCTAAGAAAACGCTTACTTTACATAAATTTTCCTGGCTAAAGGCTATGTTTCAAGTAAGCCCCGCCCTTATTATTTCTTTCCAATTCCAAGAAAAAAAGTGCAGGGGGTACTCGAATAAATACGGTAATTAAAAAATAAATCGCAATAAAACAGAAATAATATGATAATTACTTTTATTAGTGTTTAATAACGCTGCTGTATTTATATTACAATATTTAAACATCAGATAACCCCTATTTCATGAATTAATTAATTTATTAAACATGGTACCGCTGATATGTTAAATAAATAAATTAACAATTAATATAACCCACTTACCAGCACGTTGATGTGTTCTCTACCTCTTTTGGATTACTTAAATGCATTTATTTTAACTCCTGATGATGGCTTCCAAGTAAGCCGAAAGGTTTAGAGAACACATCAACGTGCTGGTAAGGTGGATTATATTAATTGTTAATTTATTCATTAATTAAGATCCGTTCCTAACGAACTAAATAATATTAAAATATCTTCAACGACACCCCGATATTATTTTTTTTAAATGTTCAAAATTACTTTCAAACATTTTCATTCTGAAAAAAACTGACGTCACCCGATGTTATTGCTGGCGATTTAAAAAAAAAAACTTTATTGCTGGCGATTTAAAAAAAATGTCTTCATTGCTGACCGTTACGAGCGTAAACGTAGTATAAAATATAAATTTAATTATAAATTCTTAAAAACTATTCGTAGAAATATTTTCGTGTGGAGATTTATTTTGTTCGTTTATATCTTTTTTTTTTCAGTAGCATAATTTGTAATTTTCTTAGAAGGTTTGCGACAGTTTAATGAAGCCTGTCTTTAAAGTTTTAATTAAACTGTTACAGTTTTAATAAACTTTTCAATTAATTTAATCACTAACGATTTAATTAATTTAATTTAAAAAATCTACTTTAATTAAATTTGTATTTCTTTTACCTGTAATAATTAAAGTATTAATTGTAACAATAGACTGTTGTTATTATTATTTTGATAAGAAATTGCTGTTATGATTATAAACATTTTCTTCTAATTAAATGCCTCTTTATAATTTGTAAGTTTACCTCTAATTAATATATTCTTGTACCATGTCTTATAACAAGTTTACTTTAGCAGAGGTCTTTGTCTTTGTGGTAGAGACAACTTAAGTATATATACTTTATACAATAGAGAAGGAACCTTTTTCATCGCGTACGTGTGTTGTTTTATATATATATGTATATATTTAATGGACGTGTATAGGTAAAACTGAATAATATGCATTATATGTGCGATCTTCATCCTCTCTCATAAATTTACTTATATCTGTTGCTTCTAGGCGTGTCAAGTAGGTCGTTATATTTTGAACGACCTCTCTTGGTTCACATACGTTTTGTTACAATTTTCTTAATATTAAATAAATTTTAATAATTTAAATTACAGTGTTTTTTTTTTTATTTCATTTTTAAATGAACTATTGGAGGAGGAGTGTTAAGACTCAGGTTTCATTTCCTCCTTTTTTATTTAAAAAAAAAAAATTTCACTTTTTTTCTTACTTTTTATAAATTTTCACTCTTTCTTTTACTCTTTATAAATTCTCACTTTTTTTTTACTTTTATTAAATGAATTTGTCTAATGTTCTGTTGTTAGACAACCTTGTTCCATCCTTCAAAGACTCGACATGTGTTTATTACAAATATATAATTAGTTAATAATGTTTTATATGCATGAATTACAAAGATTATAATAAATATAATTTATATTATAAACGAAATAAAGATTTTTATTTATATGAATGAAGCGAGTAATAAAATATTTCGAATAATTAAATCTAATCAAAATACCGAACCAAGGCGATATATAATTCGACAAGGCGTACATTAATCATTTATTTATGATAAGTATACTAATTAACTATGCAGTAAATAAACACTTTATGATTGTTTACATCTAATTAAAAGAAATAAAAATTGTTTGCATTTTATAAAAGGTTGAGATTTTATATACTTGTCACTTTCGATTTTAACATGAGCAACAACAAGAAAAGATTAGATAAGACTTAGAAAAGGTGGATTAATGCGTAAGATAAAAATCAGTTAAATCTGGTTTGTTTCTTTATACTAATAGTGTACATGTTATATTATTATTAACGAATGATGCGGAAAAAAAAGCTGAAAAAATGTTTTACCGTAATAAATATATTTATTTATTTACGTAGATGTTTTCCTCTGTATAAGGAAAGAAAATCATTCCCTTTTTTATTATATACCGGGTATTCATTTTAAGTGTGCCATCACTGGAATCTCGTAAACCAATTAACGTACGAAGAACTGTAAATAAGTAATTTTTCCTTAATTTTTGAGCGAGTTAAAAATAGTTGATTGGAATTATGAAATTCCACAATTTTTTCAATATAGCCTAATAAAAATTGCCATTTTTACAACATTTTTGGATACATGGATTATTCCGAGTAATTTTGTATATTCAGAAATCTTCCTCTTCTCGCAAAGATTTAGGAGATGTAGCTCAACTCCAGTTTTACTTATCGACTACGTGACATTGAATAACACGTTTTTCGAAAAGCGAGTCATGCTTAGATTTTTAAGGACGGTTGTGAATCCATTTTCTTAAATGTTTTTTTTTATTTATCAGTAAAAGGTTTGATTCTATTTTAATTTTTTATCTTTTTTTTAGTAATATTATTTATTTTTTCCAAATTAAAAAACTTATTTGCCAGTATATTTTAATCAGCTAAAGCAGTAAGGTTTCTTTCACAAACTTTAATGAAAAATAATTTGTAAATTTCATTTAATTTACTTAATTTTTTTATAAATTTAAATTAAAAAAAAATTTGTCATGTTTTTTGTTTACATTTATTTACTACAATAATGTGATGTGATTAGTACAGAATTTGGGCCGATGATTTAAAATTTTAAGAAGAAAAATTGTAGTTTTTAAAGGTTGCCGGCCTCCGTGGCGCGAGTGGAGGCGTCTCGGCCTTTCATCCGGAGGTCTCGGGTTCGAATCCCAGTCAGGCATGGCATTTTCACACACGCTACAAATCATTTATCTCATCCTATGAAACCATACCTAACAGTGAACCAGGAGTTTAAAAAAATTTAAAAAAAATGTTTTTAAAGGTTAACTAAAACAACGAAATATCCGAAAATATTATTAAATTTTTTTTGTATTTCCAATTAAAAAATGAAGTTGCTGACGTATTGGAAAAATCATAGAAATATTGACCACACCAATAGGATGTAATTTTAATGCTCTCAAAAAATCGAAGAAACGTTATTAATTAATTGATCACAGGTTTTTTATTTTTCTAGATTGCAATGATGGATCGTATAAAATTAACACTTGTTTACTTAATCAGATAAATTTTGCGACCGAATGAAGATCTCGAAACTGCGTATAGAATCCGGAACCTAATTACCTGTCAGTTAATATTTTATCAACTGAAGCTTAAATATTTGTACAGGGAATTTTTTGTTAAATCAGCCTTATGCCATTTTATCCATTTTTTTTATACTCTTATTCATAGAAAGACACACATCAAAAAAGTTTGTTACAGAAATCTAAAAAGCAAGGTGGTTTATAAAATACATAAATTCTTGGATATTAAGTATCCTTCGTGAGTTCTTTTAGAAACAGTTAAAAATTTGAATACTTTAAATATTTATTTAATACTTGTTTTTCATATTTTCCTAAACATAAACCATATCAGGAAAATAAACGTACTGAAAACCGTATTAAACTTGGAAAGTATTGATCCGCTTAAACATTTCAAATTGCTGTTAATGTTTTATAATAGTAAATGCTAAAATATTTTAATAGAATTTTTAATTTAGTTTTCCTTGTTTATTTTTTTGTAATATAAATTCCTGCAGTTAAATGGTTTTTTACGTTAAAAATATAATGAGTTAGAAAGAAGATGTATTTCTCTTGCTTTGCTCAGAATTTTCACTCCTTTTTTTGCAATTCTTTGTTTATTTAAGTATTATTTATTTTTTTGTATACGTTTGAATAGATTGTGTTTTAATGTACTCGTATTATTATTATTTACCATACGCGGAGCTTGCGTCTGTAGAGTAGAATTCTTATAATTTATATTATTATTGAGAATAAAGATTTATTAATACTTTAAATGTTTTGACCAAATTTTTGTATTCGGAAAAATTAACGCTAAATAAGTTATAAACTTATTTTTTTAGTGAAAAAAACAGAAAAAATGTTATGGGATTTCACCATGTGGTTTTTTTCAGGATGAAATACGATAACATTTCACTACTTAGGTCGGAGTTTTTGTTATATCGTAGTTCTCATAAAATAGTCCAAATTTGTCTCGTCTGTCCGGAGGCCGTTCTAACACTACGTTAAAACAAAGTGTTAGAGCGACTTTGTAACATTAACAAAAACTGCTTTGTTGTCCATCGTTACAGGATCGATTTAACAAAGAAAATGATAACGTGAACAATCAAAATCTAATTAAGTTTATTGTTAGATTTAAACCTGGAGCTTACAGTTTCGTGGAATACTTCTTATAACAGCGGTACATATTGTTTTAAACAACCAACTCAATTTTTAGGTTCACCCATAAATCTGTAAAAGAATTTTTATTTATATTTACGTTTTGTTACGGAAATAAAATTTTGTAGCAAAACTTATTGATCGACATTAATAGCAGACTGAATTCATTGATTTAGGGCGGAATACGACAGTTATGTAGCTTATAAGAAAGTTATTCGCATTTTAAGATTGGTATGCCGATGGAATTTGTATATAAGATTTCGTGCCTTACATTTCCTTCTCCTTTTATTTGCATGACCTCTGCCTTTATAGATATGTATCGATCACGTTGCGTTATTTCAACGTGCTTTTTATAAATTACCCTATCATGTTTTTTTTTCAAATGATTTTATAAATTATTAATTTTTTTATGTTTAGATGATTTAATTTTATTTTTACTTCCTTGTACGAAGTAAAGGAAGTATTGTGATCGCAAAAAATTTCAGGAATGGTCATCAAAATATCCATTTTGATGACCATTCCTGAATCCATTTTGACTAGTTTCGGCGGACGTCTGTACGTACGTATGTATATATATATATATATATAGTATGTACGTACACGTACGTATGTATTTCGTATAACTCAAAAACGATTAGTCGGAGGTGTTGAAATTTTGGATTTAAGACTATTGTAACATCAAGTTGTGTACCTCTCCTTTTGATTGCAATCGACTCAACCAAAAGAGTACCAAAAAAGCCCAAAATCCAAAACAATTTGGTTTTTTGACTTTTTGTTAAGTGCAATAATGAGCCCTCTTTGAGAGATTTTCAACGACGCATAAGTGGTACTTATTTTGATTGGTTACAGAGTTAGAGCCAAATAAAATTTTAATTAATGAAATATTTGAATCTTAGGGGAAGGCACATCGGTTCGAATCAGACTTCATTTCCTTTTCTTTTTTTTAAATTTAAATATATTTATTTATTAATATTAACCTCTCATTGTAAAAAAACATTTACGCTCAATTATATTCAATATATATATATATATATATATATATATATATATATATATATATATATATATATATATATATATATATATATAACTTATGATATTTATCTATATATATATATATATATCATAAGTTATTAATGAAAAAAAATTTTTTGTACTTTTCATTATACAAAAATGTGTAAATGTAATTTAATAGGCGTACAAGGAAGTCATGTGTTGTCCACATCGGATTTTAATGTCTAATATTAATATTATCTAATAAAACAGTAAATATTGAATTAGTAACATTAAGTTAGGGCTGATTTCAGTAAAAAAAAATGTTTTTGGTTTTTTTATGTATTATTTAAATTATCCCTTTTTCCACCGATCTCCATGGCAACATTTTCCTTTCATACGAAAAATTCTGGGTTCGAATCCTACTCAGGTTTGGAGTTTTTTCACACACTACACATTCAATTTTTTTGTTATCGAAAAAAAAGGATTAACTAGAGCAACCTGTAATTGGGCGTATTGCTGTTGTTACCGTAGAGAAAAAACTTTTAGAAATTACGTAAATTAAAAAATACTTATTAACCATCGTTACACATAACAGGATCAATATAAAGTATTTTTACTTAAAAATACTTTAAAAACTATTACTGATATATGTAAATAATAACGGGTTGCAGCGACAGCGAGTATAAAAAAACACAAATACACACACACACAAATATATATATTTAAAAAGAAAGTAAGTTTTTTGAGCGCAATGGAAATAAAAGCAAAAATGTTAGTGGCAAGGGATCCTTCAGTAAGAAAATTATATTACTATTTCGTAAAAGTGTGGCCTTAAGCTTTTAAAGTTAAGGAAAAGGTTAACCAGATGGAATATCTTATTGTTTGAAAATGGAACATGGACGATAAGGAAGAGAGACTAGATTGAGGGTTTTGAGATGTGGATATGAAAAAGGATTAAGAAAGTAAAGTGGACGATAACGTGAGGAATGAGAAAGTAATGAACAGGATTAGAAAAGAAAGAGCTGGAAGCAAAAGAAGAAAAGTGAAATAAAAGAAAAGGAAAATGTTTAGGACATGAAATTAGTGGAAGTGAAATCTTGGAATCATCGGAAGGAACAGTAGAAGGAGAAAGGAAGAAGAAAGGATGAAATTAATCGATGAAGTGAAGATTGGAAACTATAAGGGGATGAAAGAGAAGGCTTAGGAGAGAAATGGATGGAAACAGCGGTGGTTTAAGGAACCAACCGCCAGGCAGAACACCGGATGATGAAATAACATTAAGCAGGATCTACAAAACCTAAAACTTGTCTTTTATATCCTGATAGCCTCTTCACTTTTGTTTTGATGATTTATAGGTGGATGGATTCGGGTGGTTACAAATGTTTGCTTAACAATTTTTTATATCGTGTTAAGCATGATCTTATATCCTTTATTTTCTGAACATTTTTTTTTTTTAATTTTAATATTACTACAATGCGCGGGTATTTATTAATGTTTTTATTAGATTATTACCGAATTCGGTATATAATCAATTTCTCCACCAAATATATTACAAAACACCCATCAGATTTCTGAATGTGTTTATTTTTCAAAAAACGTTATGAAGTTTTAATAATTGTTTAATCGAATTTGTATTTAGCAGAATAATGAATATGTCTTAAATGAACAACTTGTTAAAACAACAAATTTTTACTGCCGTCTGTTTTTTTTTTTATAGCTGTTTACATTTTACTTTCCCGTAAATTTCTCTTTAAAAGTCGGTTCAATTTTTTCTCTTCACTCCAATAAACAGAAAACGTAAAGTGATACGCAAGCATTGGTTTTGTTTTAAATTTTATACAGAAAAGGTTGATATAATGGTGTAATTAAAAGTTATTCTACGTATTTTTTGACATCACGGTAAAGCGGCAAAGCCACGCATCATAAGTATGGTTAATGTAATACAGTAGTTCTGTATTACTTGTTATCTAACAAAAATAAATGATGAGATTATTAATAAAAAGTAGTTAAAATCTCTTAATAACAGTAGCTTTACTTACATAAAAGATTATTATAATTAATACTTATTATGTAACTAAAAAAAAAAAAAAAATACTATTATTTTATGCGCTTGAAGGGTATTTATATTTATACGAATATATATATTTATATACGAGTATATAAGGCAGATGACGACGGTAATATTTGTAATAAAATCTATTGTTGCTGACGTGCATATGTTTACTTGTTCGGAACCTTTGTTCTTCATTGCGCTTTATCATGAATAATACATGAATACTTAATTAGCATTAAAGTTTGAGAATCGGGTTTACACCCCTATCCGCTTAAATCTTTCCTGTAATGAACTTTAATTGTTTTTGTAATTAACTATTTATTTTCCATTAATATTTTAATTAAATTCTTTGAAGTTGTTTGTTAATCTTACTTTTTAACTGTGTTAAATTATCTTTAAATTTTATTTTTTCCCCTATTCTTTATTTATTTTAGATAAAAAATAAAAATCAAGTAAATAAAAAACAGTTTTATTTCAGAACCGTTTTACCTCTTATTTCCTTTATTAAGGTTTTAATAATGATTAGATATACTGTTTCATTTTTTTGAAATTTTTATTTTACAGAAACTATCTTCTTATTTAATGTATGTTGCCAATCTCCGACAATTTGATATTGTTAACATTTCGAGATAGAATGTTAATGTGCTTTTTAAGAATAGAGTTTTAAAAAATAAACGAATTCTAATGAACATTTTCTAGATCTAGTCTTATGCGATAAAAAAAGTCAAACTTATTTGTGATAAATTTTAAAATTATTCATAGTCAAAACCTTTTATTCCCTAAGGCAGATACATCACACCATACTTTTCACCATTCTTTTTTATTCTTGGATAAAGTCTCGAGTTGCTGTTAATTCTTTTCCTTTGGATAATTTTTTTTCTGACCTCTCTTTTTTCGCACCTTCTACTCATAGTTCTAGCGCTGATTTAACTGATTATTCTTTTTTCATTATGCGTCCCAGCCATTTATTTTTCCTATTCTGAATTTTTCTGTGTAAATTTCTGTACTCATTTACTTTCCTCATTACTTCTTTATTCTACCCTCTGCCTACCCAATTAATCTTTTCCTCCACGTTCAGTATTTAAAAAGTCGTCAGCTTTTCTTTCTATTTCCTTTTTCCTTGTACCCACTTTATCACCATCAAAAATAAACTACAAATTTAGTTTTTGTAATTATAAGTTTATTGATATAAAACATTAAATATAGAAAAATTAAATTTATTAGATGCTCCTTTCTCAAAAGGATCTATTTTTCTATATGATAATTTCACCCTTGTCTAGTCTTCAAAAAAGTAGCTCAAAAAATTTTAATTGAAAAAGGCAAAATTTTGACAGATAACTTTAAAGGGAACTTATATGGAAATAAAATATTTTATTTTATATTTCGCACTACGAAATCCCTAACCAAAATTTAATGTTCATTGTTAATTTGAAAAAAGGCTTTCTTAAATAATCGCTCAACACTGGTGTACTAAAAAACAAAAAAAATAGCAAATATATCTGCTTCAAAACGTTGTATTTTTCGGTAGGTATTAGAATACTACTTGGGGGGGGGGGGGACTATTACTTGGGACTACTTTTGAAATCAGCCGTAAAAAATATTAACTGATCGCCATTTTTGGGTATGGATTTGGCATGAGGTTTTTAGGTGAAAATTTTTGTTGTACATTACCTTTTAAGTGATTTGTGGTAACTCCATCGTTACTACTTAAAATTTTGAGTTCGCTCGGGACAGTTTGGAGATGTTACGCGGTCTTATGCCTAAAAATAGATAATTTTTGGTAGGACAATTTGTTAAATTTTTTTGTTTGTTTTTTTTTTTTAGTGTTTTACTTTTAAACAGTTATTTAAAAGGTACTATATAAATTACTTTTAAACTAACTGTGAAATACTAATGCCTTAAAATTATTTATCAGAATCAATCATTCACATTTAAAATCTAGAATTTGCCTCACATAGGGTTATGGATGTGGTGGTATTAAAAAAATATCAATGGTTTCGAGATAGGAGAATTTGATTAATTTAATTTTTTGAAAAAAGTTGTTAAAACGTCATTTAAGGGTTCTCATACATTATTAATTATTTGAATATATAATACTAATTCTGATTCTTCAGCAAGTATCTATAAATTTTTTATAGATTCTCCAGCAATATTTTCGTGAAAAATATATATTGATGTTTTTCAAAATTAAAAAAAGGTGAGTTAAGTTAACCTTTTTATATTAAATAACGACCGTAACTCAAGTTAAAAATTCATACACTGCATTTATTTATTTATTTTTTGTTTCTTTTAAATGAAACTGTAATGGATAGACAAGTATTCATGAAAATTTATTATTAAATCGGTAAGCTGTTTGGTTCTGTCGGTTTGAATTAAAACTCTGAGCAAAGGAATTTATCTGATATGATTGTATTTTTTATATGTATTTACAAGAGTATATTATAAAATGAGTGCATGGATAATGTAGTACTGTATAAAATGTGTTGCTAGTGTTTTATAACAGGTGGTTTAAAAAACAGTAACTGTTGCTGAATTTTAGATGTTTCATTTTATCTTGTTTTATTAAAATATTCTCCTGCTCTGCCTTAACTCTTTTCCTACTTTGGATTTTATCTCTTTTGATAATATTTTATGTTTGTTGAGCCTTTACAATCAAATTAGTGTGGAATTTTGTTCAATCGTTCATCGATAGAAAGAATCGATTAATTAAATCTGATTTTAAAAAAAAGTCCTAAGATTAAACGTGACATGTACAACTTAAGTAAACTACGTTTACTAAAAGTAATTTCAGTTTTATTCTTTTAATTTTATATTAGCAAAAATCTGGGACATTTTTAGTCAAGAATTTTTTTTTCTTAAACTAATGAAAATTAATATGTTGGTGAAATAATTAATTCTGTTACATTTCGCTGAAATTGGATATTACAAGGGAAGTGAAAATATGCTGTTGAATTTGCATGATAAAAAGATTTAGATTATAAATTTGTAGAATATGATGAGGTCCGGTGTTATATTATTTGTGTTGTTTCCCGTAGCTTGTAATGTTACAAACGTTATCTCATGCTAATGACCCGTGTCTCGTAATTAGAAATATTTTTTTTTTGTTCAAAAATATAACCTTTTGTTTCAATCGCCATTCTATTTTTTCATTCCGTATAAATTCCAAATTTAAAAAAAAATAGGAATTAAATTCTGTAAGTCTCGTATAGTTTAAAGTAAAATTATATGTAGGTTTTAAACAACTACTACGTTCTGTTCTTTTTTGTGGTAAAGCATAAAATCTTTTTTCATTGTTCAAATTTAGTTAAAAAAAGATTAACACGTAATTGAATATTTTAATTAAATTTATGAAATATTAAAAAATTAAATTTTAAGAAATATAGCTATTACTATTATTATTTATGTAATCTAATTGTATAGTTTGTTCATTTTAAGCTGCTAATATTGAGATCTCGTAAACTAGAAAAGCTATTTTGAATGCATTAAGAATACCTTATTGCCCTGTTGGCAACATAGTATTTACATTTATATACATATTTTTCCAATATGTCGGCAACTTCATTTTTTAAATGGAAACCCCCCCTTCCAATTTTTATAACTTTTCGTAAACAAAACATAATTCTAAGACATTTTTATTCTTGGATATTTGTTCCTAAATGCAACCGTTCAGTAGCTACACCTCAACTCCAGTTGAACCTGTCGATAATATGAGTATATAGTATACCCTTTAACTTTGGACTATAAATCAACAATGTTCTAATTTTACTCGTTTGTTTTTGTTTCAGTCGAACACTGAGAAAATAATTATGTTTTATTTCAATTTAAGGAATTAAATATTATTACTTTAACGAATCAAAAAAAAATGAATTGGAAAATAAATCTTTATTTTAATTTAAGAAAATAAATGTAATTTTTAAATATAAACAAATTAAAAAAATCCCTTTCGGTACCCCGGAAGACGGAGATAGATTTCACCAGTGCTAAGTACGGGATAAAAGATATTTCCCCATTAATGTTAAGAAAAACTTGGAATTTACTCATTTCGACAATGATTGCATGTGAAAAAATGTTTCTCATGTCTAGCATACGACAAGCCCCATCTTCTTACAATTCCAGCAACATTTTGATCCTTTGCCGTAAGGGTAGGTCATATCAAAAATTGTTTCAGATAAAAGTTTTAGGAAATGTTTAGAGAAATAACGACCACTTTAAATAGATTCGATATTGTGCCTATTAAGGGAGGCATGTTCTTTTTGTCTTCGAAACCCCATTTTTTCGACCCCCTGGGCCAATAGTTGGTGATATCAAAAAAATTTACTTAGATAAGTTTTAGGCCCTTTTCCAAAGATTAGTAGGAACTTTAAACTAATTCGATATTTTAATAAGAAAGTTATAGCGATATTTTGTTTTCTTCGAAAAAGCCCCCCCATTTCCATCCCGGTGGTCCGATTTTGGCCGTTAACGAATTCGACCGAGATTTTGGGACGAGTTATATTTAACGAACAATTTGAAAGTGATTAGCGCAAAATTACGGCAGTTATAATGTCCACAAGCAAGTGAAATATATATATATATATATATATATATATATAGACTTTTGAGCTGACGGTGATTTTGGGGTGTGGGGGATGTGAAACGCGAACATATATAGAAATTTTTGGGAAGTCGAATCATGGTACCCATTACGATAGGTAGCTTTCTTATGAAATCTACCTAAAAGAATTAGTTTTAATATTGGGAAATGATTTAATTATTGCTCGGTTTAACTTTTTGAAAATAAATTACGAACATCCGAAAAAACCTAACAAAATCTCATGTTTCGAAAAGTGTTACCCGATTTTACACATAGTAACATTTGAAAATTTTTTAAAAACTGGAAGGCTTTCCATTAAAAAAATGAAGTTTTCAGTCACATTGGAAAAACTTTGATTTCCCAAACCTGCCAATAGCCTGTTTTTAACGTACTTAAAAATCTAGAAAAAGCTCTCCATTGTTCTTCGTACCTTTCCTTGTTCTCGTGATTCCAGTGGTGTCAGACTTCAAATAAATATTCTGTGTATTTATTATTCATTTACATACTTCAGAGAATCTTCACATCTTAAAATGAGGAAATCTTCAAAAACATGAACAACTTACCTTGGAAACAGTACTTTTTCCAATTAAAAAAACATATATCGTCTAATGCTAAGTACCGTAAAGCTAAACTTTAATTTTTTACTATAATTTATGGGTTTTCTTTTTTAAAAAAAAACAGTTCAACTCTCCCTCTTTTTTAAATGTATTTTCCACTTTATTCATTACTGTTTGGCTTGTAGACACTGTTCCTTTAGTAATTCTGTATGAATTTTCTCTAGATCTCCAGTTACCTTATTGAATTTTTATGAACGAAAGATTATGATGACATACACTATACGATGAAAATATGATATCTGAAGATGTTTTTCTTTTGTTTTCGTCGTCATCGAGGTTCTTTCGGAATGTTCTCGGTCTGATAAAGGAAATACAAGATTTTTCTGAATTTTTTAAATAATTTTTCAGCTTGGTCACCTCGGTAATTCGATACATTTAAACCAACGTCTTTCCAACTTTTTAATACCTTCAGTAAAATGCTAACCAACTCTGCAAAACAAGCGGTTGTCTTATTATTGAAGTGAATCTTCTGCAAGCAGCGTTTTCTTCAGGTTTGGGGAAGGAAATAATAGATGGGAGCCAAATCCGGCGAATACTACACATTTAGATGTTTTTCGAAACGTAGGTTGTGGATTTCTGCAGCAATAATCAGAGACGGCCCATTAATGTGATGGAAGAGTTCGTGAACGTTTAGCCCGAATGGCACCCTTTAATCGGTCCAGTAGTAAAGCATAATAATCTACGATGATGGTCGTACTTTTTCCAAGTAGTCTACGATCACGGCACCACAAAAATTCGCAAAAACCAGTACCCGTGACTTTTCCTAAAGACCGAACTGTTCCCCCTTTCTTTAGAGTATTTTCACCTTCTCCCGCCCACTGTTTCAACTACTGTTATGTTTTTCGTATGTAATGTTGAATTCATGTTTCATCTACTGTCATAAAGCGTTGATAAAAACTCAGCAGAATCGCGTTTAAATAAGCCTAAACATCCTCGAGAAGTGTTCAGTCGAATGCGTTTTTGGTCGACTGTTAATAAACGTTATGTTATGCACCCATCGAACGGAAAGATTATTTCAAACCACAAAACATATGTAAAATGATGTAAAATGTAGTGGACACGGTATATCAAAATATTTTATATCTCACAAGTTCGTATATTTTCAGCCGGCGGTCAATTAATACAGTATTGTGGATCTTTTTGACGATTTCGTGCTCTTAGAGTTTTTAAGGTGTCCTGAGCGTTCGTGATGTTGAATAAATGATGGTCCATAATCACATTTAAAGTTAGCAGCCTCTCCTTTTTTACCGTCGAAACGAAGCGAAAGAATCCTTTAAAGTGGAAACTTACCTTTTTTTTATATCTGTCGGGGATAAACCTTTTAAAACAAAGTATTTTATAACAGTTGAAACAGTTTTATCCATTTTTTAGAAAATGACAAAACCAAGTTTTTTACTCGCCACTAACCAACAACTAAACGGCACGCGTCTGAAACTTCGTAGCACGTTATATAAAATATTATACTTTATAAATATTGTAATCTTTCTTCTTACTTGCTCCCCATTTTTTTTTTTTTTTTTTTTTTTTTTATTTTATAGAGAACTTTCCGAACGTCCTGATAGTATTGGATTTTAGTAATGTAATGATATACAAACTAAAATCACTCTGATATTCAAAATATATTCTCACGTAGATATAAAAAAATTGGTAGAAAAACTTGAAGTTAAAAAAAAAGAAGGTATATATATTATATTCTTCACACATCCCACACACCCTTATCCTTAGCTTGATAGTGATAATTTGTTTCTAGGCGTATTTTTATTTCGTTTATTCTTTCCATTCTAATTGCTTAGAACTGGTTCTTTCATTCTGATAACCCATCCTTATTTTAAATAAAATAATTTAAAAATTAATTAAATTGCAACTTATAAAAAAAAAAATATTTTTTTTTTTAAATTCCGACTTTTTGAATTCGAATCCTACTTAAAAGTTAGTAAATTAAAATGATTACCAATATTTGTTATAATTAATATGATATTTGACTGTTTTTAATTGTTTAATTTTAATTTCTGTTTAAAATTTAAAGAATCAAATTAGATTTTTATGTTTTTGCAGTTTTTTGAAGTTGATTTTTTGTTTTCTTTTCTATCCTTTAAATTTTAAAGCCACACTAATAAAAATGCATCGATAGAAACTAGAAGAAATGCTAGAATTTTTTAATTATAATTTATTTTTCCAGTAGTAGGTATAAGAGTGTTGATGCTAATGATCTACCATCAGCGATAAAAAAGGTTAAGTCATATTTCATGTAGATGAGTTATGTGAAATAATACTACACGAAATATAGATACATTAGAGGTAGATATTTTTACAGGTATCTATGTGTTTGATTTTATTGTAGTGAAACGTAATTATAAATGAACATTAAGTACAAATGTTATAAACGTTAAAAACCATTACAGTAAAAAAGAAAACAATATTAATGTAATAATACGTAATAATAATAATCACCAGAGAAATTAATAGCCGTAATGATTGTTCATATCACTCTTGGAATGATATACTCTTGTAGTTTATATATGCAATAAAATAAGCTGATAGAATATATTTACACGTAATATTTAAATCTAGGCTTAGTAATGAGCGCACTATGTAACGGATTGATTTTTTTAAATGTCTACGTATGTAATTTTTAAATAAAAAATTGTCCCCATTTGTTAACAATACGAATTGACGAATTGGAATATAATCCGGTCGGAAAAGTATCGTAAGTCCTATTTAATACTGTTAGTTAAGCTCCAAGCTTTTCAGTTCATAAGAAATTATTTTTCAGTAAAATTTGATTAATCTTGTCGATTGTAATCCCGCAAAAAACTGCTTGCGATCATTTAATAACTAGAGAAAATCCGAAACAGTCGCCTCGTTCAAATTTATCGAATATACCAGTAGTTATGCTGAAACGCTGTCCTCATTTTACGAAGGATGAATTAACGTATATTATGAAGCAATATATGACGAAATGAGAATTACTTTTGATGTACTTATTCGATAAAACAGAAGATTCACTATTGACGAGCATCATCCGACTTTCCCTAATGTCTCTCAATCATTTGTTTACGAAATTATCGGCGTGGCCTGCTCAGTAAGGAGATTTTTGTATGCTACACGATAACGGGCTTCTCATGTCGCTCAAAACATGGAAGAAAAGTTGCAAAAAATGTCATGGTAGATATTGGAACATACTACATACATTCTGGATTTGGTTCCGTTTGACTTGGAATTAATTTTTTCAATGGAAAATGTAGATATCCAGTAAGCCATCACCTACCGATTCAAGAAATAGGTAGCAGTGTTTTTCGATCAGAGAATCGTTAAGCTTGTGCCCGATCTCAAAAATTATCTGTGAAGATTATATTGACTTATTTTTACTGTAAAACGAAGGATTTTGAGTTAAAATAAATTATTAAACGATTCTTACATAAAAAAATTAACTCTCGTATATTTTTTAGGATGTTATATAAACAAAACACTTTTTAGGTTATGAAATTCTTCTGATTTATATTTGGAATAAGAAAATATGAAACTGGAAATCTTATAAAAAATTTCAAATTGATGAAGGTTCCTTCGTTACTTATCTCTAAAGACTAACATATTTAAAATAAATTAATACACAACAGTTAATAAAAAATTATAAAGCTTTGTAGTTGAAATTGACAAGAAGATTATGATGAGGGTGTTACTAATCATCGATTTTGTTAACTGTGTACGTTGAAGATGTGATAAAAAATGCTCTACATGAAGATGAGAAAACAGTGTAGGAAAAAGGAAAATAAATAAAATTCACAGATGAAACGGTATTTTTAGGAGATGAACACAGGATATTCAGCAAATGATTTCGAAATTAGAAGTCACATTATAACAAAATGTGGAATGAAAATGAATAAATAAAAAGAACACAAGTAAAAAGAAAATTGAATAACCAAAATAATACAGATGCTTAAATGTTAATAAAACATTGCAAAAGTGAAATAAACGAAATCAAAACAAGAATCCTAATGGCCAAGGAAATATTCTGCAAGACAGTTATTATATTGTAAAATGGAGTTAACATTTGAAGAAACGTCTTGTGAACGTCAAAATTTACTTATGAAAGTGAAAAATGAACACTAAGAGAAAAAAAAGAAAAGACCGAAAGAATTTTAAATGTGAGTTTGTTGGAGACTGGAGAAGATTCTGTGAAAATGAAATAATGAGAATTGAACAAGAATAGAAGCTTAATCAAAAGTATTCAAAATTTGTAAGCTAACTGGCTGAGGTGTAACTGAGAGAATAAACATTGATTTAATTAATACTGAAAGGATCAGCAGAAGATGCAAAAGAGAGAGGTACCGGAGAAGAGAAAAAATTATGCCTCGTAACCAAAAATAAATCGTTTCGAGTTAGGAGCATTTGCGAAATTTTGATTTTATATTTTAATTGTTGAAAAATTATATAACGGTTGTCACGCTTAACATCTTTTTTTATAAAAGTATATAAAAGAAAAACATTTAAACACAAGTAATTTCCCATTTGCAATGCTAAGATGTATCGTTTCGATCGATTGAATGCATATAAAAAATAATTTGAAATATCTGACTACTTTTTTATAAATGTCAGTGACTTTGCTCATCATGATTTGGCGTCGTTTTATTTGTAACTTTTTATCGTTAATTTATTTTATTAAAAATTTTGTACCAATAAGATATTCGTAGTACTTTGATTGACTATTACGAATTTCTTTTTATTCCTATAATTTCTAATTATTTTGCTTACATTACAGGGATTTTCATATTTTTCCATTAACTGTCGACATGATTTTTGTTTTACTTCATTGCAATCCTTGTTTCTCAGTATTCATTAGAATATTAGATAAAATCCTGCTTACTCGTGCCAGGTAGTAAATTTGGAAGCTTACACGCAAATTTACTACGTTGTTTATTCTACTTGTTTATTCAGTAAATTAGATTATTTACCAGACTTAACATTTAGATTTATCAGATAAAACTAAGAAATTAATTATAAAACTTGCCAAATGAATGGTTAATGGACCTACTGTAATTGTGATGTGGTTATAGTTGTAACGATCTAAATTATTTCTATGGTATGAAAAAACATCATGTCAGATAACAAAGGCACTATGAACTGAAAGGATGAGTTTTGTTAATTTTCATTCCGAGAGAGAGAGATAGAAAAACATAACAAAAGATAATTCAGTGGAAAGATTTTAGTTTAAAGAATTGAGCTGTAATTCTGTTCGAAAAAATATTTTACCTCTGTATTACTTACTGTATTTTCTCTTTTGTAACGATGTATTTTTTCTTTTGATGTTTTAATTTTAGTACTTCAGAATTCGTTCTGTATTTTAAAACTGGTATCTTTAACATATTTGTGTTTGACTTTCTGCCCAGTTATCAGTGAGCATCCCGCTCGAAGAGAGTAATCCTTTTTGTGTTAGCTTACAATATTTTCTCATATAAATGGACTATCCAATTTTATTAAATGGCGGTCATATATTTAAATATTTTCTTCATTATTTAAAATTCAAATCACATTTCGTTTTAAACATTTATTTAATATGACCTTTTATTTTAAATACGCAAGCGTTTATACAGTGTTCTACTAGAAAGGAGATCTACTGTAGCTAAAAATCTGATGTGAACACCACATGACTTCTTTGTACGCCTATTAAATTACATATACACATTTTTTTAACATGAAAAATATATAAAATTTTATTTCATTAATAACTTCTGATACTTTTTCATATTTTTTTTTTATTGTTATTGAATTATTATTTATCATATTTTTTTTTACATTCAGAGGTTAATAAATAAATATATTTAAGTTAAAAAAAAGGAGATGAAGTCTGATTCGAACGGATGTACCTTCCCCTTGTAAGATCCAATTATTTCATGAATTAAACTTTTATTTGGCTATAATTCTGGAACCAATGAAAATACTACCACTTATGATATATCGTTGAAAATCTCTCAATGAGGGCTTATTACTGCAGTTAAGAAAAAAATTACTGCACTTAATTACAATTTTTTTTGGATTTTGGCCTTTTTTGGATATTTTTGGTTCAGTCGATTGCAATCAAAAGGGAATGTGCACAACTAGATGTTACAACAGTTCTAAATCGATAATTTCAACATACTACGGCTAATCGTTTTTGAGTTATGCGAGATATGTATGTACGAACGTACAGGGGTCACGCCGAAACTAGTCAAAATACTTCCTTTACTTCGTACAAGAAAGTAAAAATAAGTAGAAAAAATACATATGAACATAGGTCCGACAGTGCTTGTTTTTGAATTACGGCTGCTATATTGCATTACATATAGAATTACGGTGCATAATATTCAGGACGAAATATTTCGTCCTGAATATTATTTCGTAGGTAAAATAATGCAGTTTTAACTTTTTTTAATTTACAGTAAAAATTAGAGATCATTTTTATATTATTTGACAAAGTTAATTTTGTTTTAAATGGTTCCCATAACTGTTACCTTTATATATTGTTTTTTAAATATCGTGTTTTACAGAGATAATACGAGAGATGATGATCATTCGAATTTTAAATATTGCTCCTTTATAGAGGAATATTCCGAAGATGAATTGAGCCGACGAGTTAATAAGTGAATCGATTTTAATAGTGAAATCTTTTAACATGCATCAGAATCTAATGACGTTTAATTTTTTTTTATGAAGAAAAATTAATTAAATTTTTGTTTGTTTGAATGTCGATAATTTTGATAGATTATTATTTAAAATTGTAAGTGTCTTGTTACATTTGTTTTTAAAGTAGAAAAATGCATATTAAATTTATAGACAATAAATATACAGTAATAGATGAAAAAATGTTTAAGCATTCTATATAATAAGCAAAAAATAGAAAACTTTGTTACAAACTCTTACCGGCCCGATTTCTTTTATTAAACAATAAATAATCAATACATCTGTTACTAAAAAAAAAGATGACAATCTGAAAGAAAGTAATGCAAAACGCATTTACTTGTTTTTTTTTCTATTTATATCTTTTTCTAAAAATATTGCCTTAAAACATACATTCAATTAAAAAACCCGAGTTCTTCCACGTTGAAAAATTAAAAACTTGAAATAATGTTGAATACTTAAAGACAAGGTGGGTCGTAATGAAATATATGGTGAAAATTACTTTCAAAACAAGTATGTAATTGAAGAAAAGATGTTGAATCACTAATAAGTCAACGTGCAATATAAACGCTGATAGATGATAAATTTGTGACGACAGAAAATTTATAATTTTCAAATTTAACCAAAATTATGGTAATGATTTTATATATACTACCCCTGTAATTATATGTATTTGTTAACTGTGTAAAACTCACTCCTCGCGCAAAGTGGTAAAATAGTGGACGTTAGTAGATAACAAACTCCGGCATATAAAAGGTTCTGCATTGCCACGGGACTCCTCATACAGGAAAATTCGTCATGAGGAAGTGGTCCTCTGCCGATTTCGGTTAGGATATACGAGAGCTTCTCGGGTATCTGATGTCAGCAGCAAATGCACCAGTATACATGCGATGCAATTGCCGCTTAACTGTGCGTGCGCCACATTTTTGTGGAATGCATACGTTATGCAGCCTTGCGTCGTAAATTTAAATTGTCCAGGAATTTTCGCCAAATTCTGGGCAAAAACAACGAACTTTGGACCAGGTGTTTCTGTTTCTACGGAGTGCTGTTTTAATTACTTTTTAATAGTGTTTTTGGATTTTTTACAGTGTTTTTCCCACATAAATCGTGTTCGGACGATGATAACGCCGAAGCGTTTTTTCCTAGAAAAAAAAAACAAAATATGAGTTTATTTAATAAATGAAATCTGGCCGGTAAGAGTTTTGTAACAAATTTTTCTATTTTTTGCTTATTATATGGAAGGCTTAAACATTTTTTTTATTATACATTTATTATCTATAAATTTAACATGTATATTTTCCTACTCTAAAAGCAAATGTAACAAGACACTGTTACATCAAAGTAAATTAATTTGACGAATAAATTTTTTCCTCACTAACTTTTTACATCTTAAAATACTTTGAACAATTTTCATTTTATGATTTGTTAACACCGCAAGCTGTGGATGGAATCGAAAGGCTGAGAACGAATACTATATAGGCTGGTCGTAAGGTAGTTCATTTCACTTAGAATAATGATTGAAAGTATCCATAGTAGAGTGTCTGGAGGGCACTCATAAGAAAGATTTTCATCTGGTGTAATCTTCATTTAAGCTTCAACTGGTCTTAATCAGACACTTCCTTTTAGGGAGGAGAATGTTATGAATCATGGCTCGAATGGTCGTATATACGGTCACTTTTTTTTCACTGATGAATATATAGATTTAATTTTTTGTCTCTTCGTTTAATATATGCTGTATCTTTTATTTTCATTTGTATTTCAAATGTTTTTTTTTTTTTTTTAAATTAAGGACTTTTTCTTCTTTGAATATGAAAGGCCTAATAAAAGCATTTTTCATTCTACCGAGTATACCATAAGAATCTTTTAATCCGATTAAGTGACATCTTCTCTTCATGTATTTCTGTGACTTTTCAATATTATTAATTTTTTTTTTATAACGAGCAGCATTTGATGTACCGGTATATATTTATTTAGGTTCGTTATTTTTTCTTTCCGCTTTCTAAAAGAAAAGAATGTATTGAAATATTAAAAGAAATTCGAAATTCAATTATGTTAAAATAATTTAACGAACCTATAAATAAATATATATTTTTAAATAAGTATCACGTTAAGTGACATCTAAGTATACTTTTATGGATCCTAAGTATAGTTCAAAACAAAAAACAACATCAGCCTGTTCTTTTTTTCTTTTTACAATAGTTAGTGAGTGGATGATAATTTTTTGTGGAAATTTTTTCATTCTGATAAAATCATTAACAATTGATTGATTTTTTTTAATGTACTAATTGGTTTTTGGAGATAACAGGTAAATATTACTTTTTTCGATTTATTTACTGTCTTTGCGACAGTGTTAAATGTAATAAAACTTAGAGGGAACTTACAAACAATTTCGAAGAAAGTTCTCTTTTATAAATAACTTATTTAAAATTATCAGTGTAGTACCAGTCCCTAACAAACTGAATCTGATGTCCAATTTAGAATTAATCCAAGGGTTCATCCATTATTTTCCGTATTATTACTTTTTTTTTGTTCATCTCTTATGCCTTATTTTTATTGTCCTATTTTTGCTATTCTAGAGAGTAACGTTGGATAGTTTTTTCTTTAAATGATTTATTTAAAAATCTAATGGGCACACATGAGTTCCTTGTACGCCTATTAAATTACATATACACATTTTTTTTTTTTTTAATGAAAAGTACGTAAAATTTTACATCATTAATAACTTCTGATATTTTTTCATATTTTTTTGTAAATGCCTCGGTAGACATTTACATCAGTGAATTACGACAGTCTGCGCCTTTGCTGTAGACTTCTTTCGGACATCTTGACTGTCCTACTTAGCGAACCGAGTTCTAGCTAACCAAGTTCGTGGAAGCACGAACTTCGCGTTTAACATTCTAAGGAAGCTGTTGTGAGTAAATATTTCTGTTCCGTTCCATGTTCAGCCGGTTGGTGCTACACTCTAGCGTCTACTAGCGCTGGCCGGCGAATTAATCTAATATGACCATTCTACGTTACAATCCCGCCCACTGCGGTCCCATTTTTCATTTCGTCCGGCTGGACAATTAGTGTTAGTTATATTCTACGTAAGAATCCCGCACCGTGCGGTCGTGTTTTCATTTCAGTCCAAGAGGACTCTTAGTTTCTTGATAATGTTCAAGTTCAATTATGACTAAAGTATCATACATTCTTAAGTTTAATGTAACTATTGTAATTCAATCAAAAGCGTGACAAGAAATTAAATATAACGATTCAAGAAGAACATAGCGTTGCTTCATTTTATCATCTACCATCTTATCAAATAATACAGTCCACACTAGCTCTAAATTCTACCAGTCTCATAATATTTCAGGCAAATTCAGTAAATAACGTACCACAAGAAATAGTGTTCGCAACAACGGAATTTATTCCTAGTTCCCTTAGTACTGAACTAAATTTTATAGTTCAAACCCCTAAGATGTTACAGCAGTCCTAAATCAAAAATTTCAACAAACTATGGCTAGTTGTTTTTCAGTTATACATACGTACTTACGTACAGACGTCACACCGAAACTAGTCAAAATGGATTCGACCCATCGGGTTGGTCTAGTGGTAAACGCGTCTTCGCAAATCAGCTGATTCAAAGTCAAGAGTTCCAACGTTCAAATCGTAGTAAAGGCAATTACTTTTATACGGATTTGAATACTAGATCGCGGATACCGGTGTTCTTTGGTGGTTGGGTTTCAATTAACTACACATCTCAGAAGTGGTCGACCTGAGACTGTACAAGACAGCACTTTACTTACGCTCATACATATCATCTTCATTCATCCTCTAATGTAGCAATACTTGACGGTGATTCCCGGAGGTTAAACAGGAAAAAGTCAAAATGGATTCAGGGATGTTGAAAATGGACATTTCCGTTGAAATCTGAAAACCAAAATTTTTCGCGATCACAATACTTCCTTTACTTCGTACAAGGCAGTAAAAATGGATGTAACAATTGAACTTTAATCTATAGCAAGATTACTTTTAATTTTATATTCTATAGATAGCTCTTTAAACGTGCCAGGATATAAGTATGATTAAAACGGGGTTTATTTATAACTCTTTTCTTCTCATCATTTGCATGCGTATTAAATTAGTATATATATTTAATTATGATAACGGTCGGTTAATTTCATTTATTTCTTTAACTACAATTGGGATAGTGAACTGTGACTTGGTAATTAACCCCTTAATTATGATAATTATTTTCGATCGGGTCCGTTTATATATGTTTTTTTATCTATTTTTACGATTCTCGTATAATGAGCTATTTTACTTTTGAAGTTTTATATTTTTCGTTTTGCAGACGATTGTAGATTGAATTAATAAAAGTTTTTATTACTTTTTACCGTTTTAACAAAATCATCTCGTCAATTTTTATTATCATTCAGTAAAAAGGATAAACATAATCGTAAACTTTTAAGCTCTATTAAATATCGAGGAAGTCAACAACTCCGTGGCAGAATTTTAAATCTTTCATTCTTTAATACTTGTAATTGTATCTAAAGGTATTATAAATGAAATGACGAACGGTTTTGTGGCTTTTAGCAGATATAAAAAATTCGATTCGAATTTTATGTTTTTTTAAATATAGAAATGTTAATAAAACATAGGAACTGTAAATAACTTTTGGCCTTTATATTTAGCAATTGTTCTTACATCGAAATGGACAGATTTTTGTTTATATGAAACCACTTTTGTATGATACCATAGGGAGTAACTAAAAAAATCTTAATGGAAAGGGTAAGGTTGTGATAAATCATTTTAAAGGGCATCAAAAAACAACAACTTTCATGAAAAAAATATCGGATTACAACCACCGTAAACAAAATGGCTATTCTTTAACGTTTATCATTACTATTTTCTTAAGTGGTTTACAGTATGCTCTAAATAATAGTTTCATAGCAAATTATAGATCGTTTAGAGGTGGGAGTATTTGCTAAATTTAATTAATTTTTTTTTTTTTTTGTTTACTATCGAAAAGTTATTTATGAGTTCCCATATTTTATGAACACTATATTCAACGTTGTATACTTTTCAGTTAACGAATTTATTTTGATAATTAATTCATCTTGAGTTCGTACAATATTTTCTTTGATGGTGGTGATCCTATTATAAGTTTTTTCACGTGATTTAAGTGGAAATTTGTTGTAGTTAAAATTATATGATTGACGATTTGAAGTTTTTTATTTTACTCATTCCTTATTATTCGGTTATTATAGTATTATGATTTATCGCGTAAAATTAAAAAATAATTTGCTCGAAAATTTACGAGAAAAAATATGTACTACCACACTCTTTATTTGAAGTCCCGTTTTAAGTTTTTTATTTTTTATAAATCAGGGTGAGGTTTCTCGACTTTGTGTTACTTACAGTTTTTAACTGATTACAGCCAATAATGTTAGCTTTCTTGTATTTTAACTAAAATAATATACAGAAAAGGTACGTAAGATAAAGCTAAATTTTTTTTAATAATTTTACCTTTAAAAGATTGTAGTACAGTCGTTTTTTAAAACGAGGAAAATTATACGAGTAAATATTAAAACTTAATATTATTTTTTCAAAATGAAAAAGGGTAACTGCAAAAAAACCGCACTAACTCATTCTCATTTTTATTATTTAAGCAAATATTTGTATTACGCTAATGGTGAAAACTTTTTTATCGCTTATAAACTATATTTTTTTTAAAAAAGGAATTACAATTGTGATGTACAAAAATAAAAAAATGCTTTATCTTTAACTCGATCGTTCGTTTCAATTTTCCCGTATAAAATATATATTTATTAATTTTTTTTTTTCAATAATTCTACAATAATAATTTTAAAAAAAAGATGATTTATATTTAATATTAAGGTCAGATGGTCGGGTAGCAAACGTCAGCGTTTAAAGAAAAGAACTCAAAAGTGTGTGCGTTTGCGATAGTTATTTGGTGAATGCTGGATTTAATCTAGCCGTTATGAATTTTCATTTCCCTCGGGTTATCAACTCGGACTGTGTTTCATGGACCGTTTTATATTCCTGCTATCTCACAAAACTCAATACATCCGCGAAGAGCATTTAGTACTTTTTGTTGAATCCAACAAGAAAATTTAATTAGTTTCTTTCGTTGAAAATTTAATTTGTATGAATTGGTCACTCATTTTGTATCAGTCCTTTAATTGATTAAACCGTTATTTTTCAGTATCATAATAGTTGTTATAGTTGGGGATATATATATTATAAAACACGCTCGCACGCGCACGCACGTTTTTATCGATTAAATTTTTTTTTTATGTGGATATTAGTTGTTTTTTAATTATTTTATTTTATTGTCTACTACTATTATTAATATTATTCTATGATATTTATTGCTTTTACTATTTTTTACGTATTTTATTAATTTTACATTGACTTTTGGAAAGTGAAATATCAATAAAAAAAAATAATAATAATAATAAACAGCAAAAATTGATATAACCATTTTAAAATTATATTTATACGATATAAATTGAATATTACTTTTCTATAGAAACACAAACACGCGCCGCGCGCGTACATTTTTTCTCAGTTTAAGTGGAACGTTTAAATAACTTTTCACTCGTTAAACATAGAAAAATGAAATTTATTAGATGTTTCTACCTCGAAACTATCTATTTTTTCTTATTATACTAAACGTCAAGCCCCCATGAGACCCCAGAAGCAGACAGCACAAAACTTTTAAACGGAAAAGGTAGAATAATGGCATATCATTTTAAGACAATTGAAAAACAAATTTGAATAAAACACTTCGCGCTACGACAAATTTAACTAAAATTGTGACAATTGAATGTTTTTGGCATCTATAAGGCGGTCTGTAGTTAGAGTACCTCTTAAATAGTTATTGCACAGTAAAACATTAACATAATAAAGCAAATTAAGAATTAAGCAAATAGTCCTACCTCAAAACAATTTATTTTTTAGTATGAGAACGCTAATTGTAGTGTAGAGTAGAAAACATTTGAAACTACCAATGAAAAATATGATAAAAATCTTGAAGTTTTCATGTCAAAATTGTTATTTTTCATTGCCCTTTAAAATGATTCACAAGTCTGCTCTTTCGACTTAAAATATTTGAGTTGCCTGATATAGGTTGGCGATGTGGTGATCTCGTACGAAAAATAGATATAGTATGTGGTAGCAGGATTTGCTAATATTTTTTTTTTTGGTCAGGTTTCTATATTCTAAGGGTTCCTATACTTTATTCCGCCCTGAATAATTCAGTAATTTTTTGTCAGTTAAAAATATATACATATAACTGAATGAGTTAATGGATGTTCGACTGGAATATCGCGTAATATTGGTTTTTTGCCTGTTATGAATCACTTTGAATTTTACAGAAAAACATTTTGATAGTTGTAAAGTATGTTTATAAAGATTTTGTCTTTTTTCTGTAAATTAAATCATTTTAGGTAAAATCTTGGAGTCACACTTTAATAATATCTTTGTAAGATCTATCTAATTACATTACCATGAAACATATGATTCAAACTACCTCTAACGTAAGTACTCGTACATACCTAACATTATGAGATTTAAATGAATTAATGAGATTTAACATATGAAGTTTGTTTTAAAAAATATTATTTTCAAATAAACCTAACTTAACAAACAATTGCGTTTTTGTGTAATGTTGTTTCATTGAGGATAATATTAACATAGGAATGCCTCAGGGACCTTCTATTGTTTATATATGTATAAATGATGTAAATATTTTGTTGAAGAACAGTAAAATTAAATTGTTTGCTGGTGAAACGCTAATTTAAAAGGTAGATAATGAAAATATATTGATCAGTGAGATTCAAGAAGAAAAAATATTAGTAATTAAATATTATAAAAAGAAAAGTATTAGTAAATAATAGTTAAAAATAAGGAAAACTTTAATTAAATAACAGAACGAAATAAAATATTGTAATTAACAATAAAAAGAATGTATAAAAATAAGGTTTTTTTTTAAAACCTTATAGGTAAATAACTATAGAGAAACTTTACTTTTACCACTGGTATACAAAATTTTATCCAAGATCCTTCTCGAAATGTTAAATCCACAATTAGATAATCGGATTGGAGAATATCAAGCATGTTTTAGAAATGGAAAGATATTGACCAAAACAAATTTTAAAACGGATTAGATGATTAAAAGTAGCTAATAAAGTAAACTTGATTTTTCTACATTTCAAAAAATGTTTTTGATTTTATCGATAGATTCACTTTCCCAAATTTAAAAAAAATTTTGGTCGGATAATAAAACGTTGAAAATAACTGGACAAATGCTAACAAAATAATATCTAAACTAAATTTATGAGAAATATTTCAAAACTTTTTGAAATTGTAAATGATGTTAAATTAAGAGATGGCCTTTAACTTCTTGAAGAGAATGAAAAAGCTTGAAGGAGAACATATTGTCAATAAATATTTGTTATGTTAGATATTTTTTATGTAAGATCTTTTAGGGTTTTTAGTTTTCTTTTCAGTCTTTTTGTTATCCGAGAATGGGCTCTTTACATCCTACTCGAACTTTGTTAAATTCTATTCACTTTTGGTTTTATTTTAGATTTTATCTGTGATATTAGTTGTAAGTTTTTATTCATATTTTAGATTAGCATTATTTTCTTTTATTTTTTATTTTAAAAAAATCCGGGCGATGATAACGCGCAGGCGTTTTTCGCCCCCAAAAAAGAAAAAAATATATATATTTGTACACCTGGGAAAAACAGAACCTATGTATAAAGCAGTATATATGATTATAACTAAATCATTTCCAAAAGCTAGACAGTCTATATATGTGTAGGCTATAGCTTTTGGAAATGATTTATTTATAATAAATCTAGACTTAGAAAACGCTAAAATGAGATAAGAGCTTCTCTAGGAAACAGATAAAGTAGGTCTACAGATTTAATTTGAAAAAAGCATAAATATATGTCCAGAAATAAAAATGCAGCTGAAGTATTAAAAAATAAGACATGGAAATCATTAACAAAATTGATAACTTCTAATGCTTCAGCGAAAACATCAATCTCTCTAACGAGAAAAAGGCAATGAAGAGCAGAAACCTTGAAGAAAAGCTTTTATAGCTTGTCCAAGCCGAATTGGCACAGATCTGATGAACATCATAGCTGTATATCTTGCTGCCTGACGAGCACGAGTTTATAATACTATTCGATTAAAGACAGTTTGTATACGATACGACTACGGTTTGCTCCAATCAATAAACAAATTCATGTCTTTTTTTATTTGTTACTTATTTAATCCTGAGTTTATATATTATTAAATTAATAATTTATTTCTTTAAAAGATATTGAAATAGATGAGTTATGAAATATTTTGCAGACTAATCGGCTGTTACTGATTAGTGTTTAGGCCAAAGTATATCTGTAGGTCTAAGTATACTGTTACGCTTAATTAATGAATTCTTCTATTGTGGTTGGTCAGTCTAGTACCAGCCATCAGAGACTCAACATGCATTAAAACTTGTCCGGTTAATTGTGTGTGTTCGAAGAGAAAGATTATTGTCCGATTTTAGCGTTATTTGAGTTTCAATTATTGAAAGTAATTGAAGTCTTAAGTTAAATTTTAAAAGTAATTTATTCGCGTTAAATTAGTAAATTTTTGTCGGCTATATTCTTATGATAGTGAATTGATTTTATTGTTTTGCATATTATTTCTAATTTACATGAAAAAGACATTCACCTTCAAGGTAAAGAAGTCATACACAATGTTTTTAATTACATGACAGGAGAAGCTGCAGTTGGAATGTTTGTTAGTGACCCTAAAAAAGTTGTAGAACGTGTTGCGTGTGCCACATTTGTCTCAAAAAGAACAGTTTATCGAATTACTGATGAAATAGCTTCGGAAAAAAATTCAGTTCTCAAAAAGGAAGTGACAAACACAAAAAGGAAGTGACAAACCCGGACAGTTTTGATCGGAATGCTACACGACATAAGGTGTTAAAAGTTTTCTTAATCGAGGGCTGCTTGCCTTCTCTAAGGAAACTTACCGTAAAACTAAAAAGTGATGGGGTATTTAATGGGAAAAGGAGTAGCTTACGGGCACTTTTGTGAAGCATGGACTTCAAATGGATGAGAATCAGAAATAACAGGGTAATTGTTATTGAAAAACATGATATTTAGTACAAACGGTTTGTGTATTTGAATAAAGTTGAAGAATATCGAGTTGAAGGAAAACCAAACGTCTACGTCGATAAGACTTATATTTTAAGTTCTCATTGTCAACAGAAATGCGTCAACCTTCAAATGCGTCTTGAGTATTTTTCTTTGCCAATTTCAGAAGGAGAAAGGATAATAATTATCCACGTCTGTGGTGAAATGGGATTTGTTCCAAACTGCTTGACAGCCTGGAAAGTCAAATCTTCCTCAGGTGATTATCATTCTCGGATGAACTGCAGCATATTTTTAAAGTGGAAAAGAGAAGAATTAATGCTTAACTTGCCAGTAAATATTGTCATTATTTTAGATAATGATTCTTATCACAATGTTGAAGAAAACCGAGCACAGAATTCAGCATCAACAACAAAATCAATTATTGACTAGCTGCAGACTGACAACTTACCTACTTACCAACTTACTTACTGAAAATTTGACGAAAGTTCAGTTGTATTAGACGGTTAAAAAAAAAATAAAGATCGTTTGAAAACATATAAGATACATATATAAGATATTATAATAAGAAACGTATATAAGATATTGGAGGAAGGCCCTGTTTGGAAATTTGTCATAAAAAATTCGCAGAACTCTCAGTCGAGGAATGGATAAAATGTTGCGATCATATTAAAAAAACGAATACGTTTATTGCAAGCGGCAAGGACCTGTAGAACAACAAATTGAACGTGTCATCGTCAATTTGGGGAGCGAGAGTTCATCAGAATTGCCAGAAGAAGACGAAAACATTCAGTAGGGAGCGAAATGCTATATTTACGGCAACTTTGTAATTTTTTACGTCAGTTATTTGTATTATGCTAGTGCTAGGTGCAAAATTCATAACGAAATACGTTATAACGTGGTCAGCTCTCCTCTACATCATTGTGAGTGAGAGACTTCAGTACCGCAAACTGTGTGCGAGATGGGTCCCAAGATGCTGTCCGACCATCACAAAACAAAATATGAAAATGGATGGCTCCCTAACGTTTCTCCAGCGCTACCACAATGAAGGATAAGATTTTTTGAACAAAAATGTCACAGGGGACGAGACATGGGTCCATTTCGAAACTGAAGAAACAAACAGTGGATGCATTCTCATTCTCCCAGTAAACCAAAGAAGTTCAAGCGAACCTTCTCCAACAGAAAGTGTATGGCTACTGTGTTCTGGGACCAGAATGGAGTTCTCTTGGTGGAATTCATGGAACGTGGCACGACCATCACTGCAGCCTCATACTGCGTGACTCTTCAACGTCTACGAAGATCAATTCAGAATAAGCGGAGAGGAATGTTGTCATCAGGCATTGTCTTTCTCCATGACAATGCTCGGCCGCACACTGCAGCTGTAACAAAGAAGCTCCTGCAGCGTTTTCGTTGGGAAGTGTTTGATCACCCACCATACAGCCGGACTTGGCTCCATCCGATTTTCACCTCTTTGCTCACATTAAACGTTGGCTAGCAGGACAGCATTTTGGCACGGACATCGAGCTGTAGACCAGCGTAGAAACATGGCTGAAAATGCAGGCGGCTCCATTCTATGACGAGGGTATTAGAAAGTTGGTACCACGCTACGACAAATGTCTAAATCGGAGTGGCGACTATGTAGAGAAAAAGCGTAACTATGTAAGTACTTGTTACAAATAAAACGTTTTTTATTTCACTGTGGTTTTAATTTCGGGACCGATCGGACCTTGAAAAAAAATAACCCTCGTGTATATATATATATATATATATATATATATATATAGCTGGACGCGTCAACTTAAGAAATATAGCCTTCTTTAAAATTACTGCTTGAAGCTATATGTTGGTATTAATTTCCATATGTAAAATTAAAAAGATATTTACCGAAATATCTTGTTAAAAACTTCGAAATTTTTTAAGAAATTTTAAAGACCTGAAAGTAGCTAGGGTTAAAAATCTGACACTCTTTAATGTACAAAGCAGTAGGCTGCTTTATACAGTCCTGACCGTCTAGTCAGGTGGCCCATGGTCCCACCTGGTCCAGGTTGTCGCAGGCAAGACGTGGGACCGATCAAGGGCTTCCCAGGACCGTAGAGCTCGCTACGTTCGCCATTGTCGTCTAGCAGGAACACCGCAGTGTTTGTCAGCTTCATGGTTGTGAGAATAATACTGATAAATAACAATTAAAGGCTTTATAGAAACCTGAAAAAACTAATTAAAAACAACAAAAAAACAGAATAGTTAGTAATTATAGTAACTAAGGTACACAAACCTTTGACGAGGAAAACTTCACAACTTATGTCTGTTGCCATGGTGACAAAAATTAATTTTGAATTAAGCTTTTTCTTCTTTAATGAATACCTATGAATTGAACAACTTCATCCCCAAGAGTGTTCGGGCCTCTTGACTTAAAAACCTTCCCTGGCATAACACAAATGTATCGCAAAAATCTGAAAGCATCGGTTGGTTGTTCTCGCGTGATGCGTGAACAAAAAAGCAGACAGGCAAACAACAAACTTTCGGCTTTATATGTAAGATTTAAAATATATCGTTTGATAACTAATCTAACGATGAAAACTAAATTATTTAATTTTAAAAGTAAATGTAATGTTTACGTGAAATGTAACGTTTACGTGAAATGTAACGTTAAAAATTAAATATAAAGTTTTTACATTTATTGCTTATTAGAAGTGTTTCGATTTGTATTTCTTGTAATTCTTCTTATTACTCTACATTATACTTCAAGAAACCAAATATTTCCTCTCACCGAGTGATGGATATTATATCTGCTGTTTACTTATTTTCATCGGCAAAGCGAAGTGTTTTCCTATCGTTCGGTGAAAGTACCAATTACCTACGCAACTATGTTTACAGATGTAGAACAATATTATTAAACACCGTTCAGTACTCAGTAGTACGTCTTCAGCAATGCTTCAATTGAGTGTAAGGTTAGCTGTCGTCGAAGCACTTCCTTACTAGAATAACAAACTTCGTTACCTTTCAAACCTATATCTTGGTAATTAACTATCAAAAAAAAATTCATGAAGTATTTTCATAGCTTCTATCTCATTTATTTACCTTGCAATTTATATTTCATATTAAATTACTTCGTCTGTTTTTTGTTTCTTTTTTTGTAATATTGGACCTGTGAGATAACTTTTGTGCTTTTTGTCAATTCATTCAAAATCGAATAGGATTCCCGATCGCACGATTTGGAATTGATGGATTATATCGGTCGTTTGGTTTCTTATTAGCCTATTACAAAAAGATTACAAAAAAAGAGAGAGAAGGTTATTGGCTTAGAAACGAGGAGGTGGTTGGTCGGGTAAATAAAGAGAACGATGTAAAGAACTAAGTTAGTAGCAGTAGAGATCAGCTTAGGGGTTATCTAATACCTGTTCGCTAGATTGACAGACAAGACAAGCCTGATCTGACAAAATCCTACTTTATTGCTACTTCTGCCTTCGTCTGACATTATAGTGGTTTTCAGCAGCATTTTCATTTCCTCATCAAATTAACATAATGCCGTTTTATTATTTTTTTTTTGTAGAAGTAATTTCCTACGTAATTTTTTGAAATCCCCAAAAAAAAGATTTACTCGAATCTCATCATTATATTAAATACTTTTCAACAGAATTCAGTAAAAGGAAAAGTTTCCCAGTTCAATCATTGTAAATATATTTTTTATTTGTACAGGATATTAATAAAAGTATGCGACCCTTTAAATTAACTTTTCAAGAATTAAAGAAAAATTTAATCTACTAGATGCTCCTACCTCGAAATTATCTATTTTTTTTCGGTATGAGACCACCGGAACCCAAACACCCAGTGGACCTCTAATCGCAGCAACTTCAGAGCGGTCATTTGATATTTTTTTCACTGCTGGTTTCAAAAGTAATTTACATTACCTATTAAATAACTGATCAACTGTGAAACACTAAAAACAAAATTTAAGAAACATTACTACCTTAAAACTACCTATTTTTCTCTATGAAACTATGAAATTTTGGCTGAACTGTAGACAACTTTTAAAACTAGCAGTGAAAATACAAGTATTAAATCCCCGTCTTTCTTGTTAGAGTTTTTATAGTCTGATGTTTAAGTTAAAGTCTTTGTTTTTCAATGTTTTTATATTGATATATCATAATCATATTCTTCCATTTAAAAGTTTGGGTTGTTCCCCTTTTTGGGGCTTGGAGGTATGATCCCATGTTGAAAAGTAGATTGATTGTTTCGAGATAGGAACATTTGCTAAATTTTATGTACTATGTTTTAACTTGTGAAAAAGTTAAATTTAAAGTTAAGTGTTCACTTTGTTAATGTTGTTAATATTACTTGTTACTTTGTTAATAATATTATTTTTACTTTGTTAATATTGTAAATTATTATCGTTCAAATCTTACGCTTCACAAAATGTACAGATTTCTATATTTGTATTTTTTTAATTTGAAGAAATTACTCAGGTGATCCTGTTGTATATCTTTTCTACAAAATGTGGGTAGACCGTGATTTTAAAGCAATAAACACATTGTTACATAAGTAGACGCTAGACGATATTTTTAATTTTTTACGGTAGTATAACTACTAATAGATAGTTACGATCTAATGATAGATCATGCAAGGATATTCGGATTATGTCATTGTGTTATTCGGTATATTTTCAAGAGAAATTTCAAGAAAATTAATATGTAAATTTAATTTAAAAATAATAAATATACATTTACGCAACCCAGATGATACTCTCGTCATTCAGAGAATGTTTTACCAATTTCTTTCAAAGACGAACCCTGACGCAGTAGTATACACAGATGGGTCGAAACAGAATGATGCTGTTGGATATGAATTTGTTGTTAATGGCAGAACCTATATGTTTGGTCTACCTAGTATTACAAGTGTCTATACTGCTAAATTGTACGCTATCGATAAGGCTTTGAATATTTTTAACCCAAAATACCGTCACATCCTTATTTGTAGCGATCCGTGTAGTGCAATTAAAGCTTTAGAAGATTTGTGTTCTAGTTATCTATCGTCACCGAACTTATAGTACAATCACTGAGTTGAACAATCGCAACACACAAGTAAGTTTCTGTTGAATTCCTAGCCATGTGGGAATCCCGGGTATTGAACGTGCAGATTCCATTGCTGATTACGCAAATAGTCAACCGTCTTTAACCACTCGTGTTACTGCTGACGATTTTATTAATTCTGTTAAACACAGTCTTCGAGGAAAGTAGCAAGATGACTGGATTGCTACAGTAAACAATAAACTCCGACACATCAAGGACACTGTGCTTCCATGAAATTCTTCATGCAGGAATAACTGTCGAGAGAAGGTTCAATTGCGAATAGGCACACTAATCTTACTTATGAATCCCTAATGAATCAGACCGATGCACCAGTTTTTGTTTCGCAGAAATGTTAACTCATGAAGAAGAAGCCGGAAGCCCGTTTATTGTTTCAACTGACGACTACATTGAGCGCGTAACTGTGTTGGTTCTGAAACACCAAGTGAGTATTAATGAAATGGTAGATATTCTATAAATCAGTCATGGCTCTGCCTACGAAATCATCTTAGTTAACTTTCGTAATGTTTATCCAAGGTGTATCCCAAAATAACTCACAATGCTGCATAAACAAATGCGGTTGGTTTTCTGTCAATAAAATATTTCCCGTTATAATAATGAAGATGATGTTTTCTTGAACAGAATCATCACTGGTAAAGAGTAAATGGCAGAGTATAGAACGGAACCAACCGTAATTTCCTACCAGAAAAAATTCAAAAATCAGTTGTCATTAGGGAAATTGATTTTAAAGCTTTTTGGGACTCTCAAAGCCGACGTTAAATAACAACGTTATTGAGAAGCTGAAGCTTGCAATTCAAAACAACCACCGAATTTGGCTTGTTGCTCAACCAAAAATTTATTATTTTTCTTGGAAGAAGGAATTACAACTATGTGAAGTGCAGTGAAAAACAAAGGTTCAATAAGGTTCAAAGGTTCAATAAGTATTCAACCGATATTAAAGGTCTCAGCTTGAATTCGCACTTAGTTTATTTTAATGCAAATCTTGTTAAAATTATTTCAGTTTTGTTTATTGTTAAAGTTTGTTAATGCATTGCAGATACTTATTGAATCAACCTCATAGATACTGTTTTTTTTTTAATTTATAACAGAAACGAGTTTTTATCTATTATTCTTTCAGTTTAGATTTTCTTTATTAAATTCGACTATTCTGTTTGTTATTTCAGAAACAACTACTCTAATTTATTTATTTATTTTCGGTTGAGGGAAATAAATAAAAAATAAACCCTTGCGTGTATTGTTATTTTGCGAAGTCGTAGTTTTTTCATTCTCTTCGGTAAATAAAATAAAGAATCTTCCCTATCCCCTGTGACATCTAACCATAAGAATTTACATTTCAATCACTTTATTAATGTTCAATTTTTTTTTTTTTTTAGAAAATTATGATTTATGTTTTTTATTTTCAGACTACTTACTTTCGTTGATTATTTTTAAAAAAGGGAAAACAAAAATATAAAATAAATAAATAAGTGTAATTTATCGTATTTATTACATTTATCATTTCTTTATTCTGTTGTCATATGCTGTTGTTTTTTTTATCAGGTTTTAAATTACTTGATACTAATTTTTAAACAAATTAAAATATGCAGTTTGTAATTTATTTATTTAGGGAATAAACTTTAGCCAATAGATTGTAAACTTTTCTTGTTAGGAGGGGAATGATATTTTGAAAAATTATTTTTGTAATTAAATCCTATACAGAACTAAATAATTAAATGTACAATCTTGTTTATTACTTAAATTAAAGCTATTACATTTGAATCCTTGACTAAAACTAAATTACTTGCGGCTTTGGTGGCCCTCGGAGCATTTTAATTAAAATTAATTTGCGCCTTTACATGTAGCATTTGTACCCGTCTTATAGACAAGGTATAGGTTATGGACTGTTTGTTTATTGCCAGGAATTAACGCTGAGAATAAGTTGTATAGTTTTATAATTTAATTAAATTTGTCTTTTTGTTTTAGTTTTTAGAATACCTACTGTTTATTTTAATCATCTCTTACCTTTAGTTTCATGAGATTGTTAGTATATTTACACATGCAATTTCTATGTTGGATTTTTTTGTTAAGTATTCGTTTCTTAACTGGACCGTCAAACGAAGTTTAAATTCATACATTTTAAAAGCTAAATCTCGTAAATTTAACATTTTTATCATAGTAGGTTAGCTTAATTCAAAACAACCGATATTAAAGGTCTCAGCTTGAATTCGCACTTAGTTTATTTTAATGCAATAATCTTAAAAGCATAGTAGAAAAAATTATTTTTTCTAATTGGTACGTATTAATAATACATTTTATATATATATATATATATTATATATTTAATATTATAATTTAATATTATATATTTATATATATAATTATTATTATTATTATGCTTTTTCGGCCAACATGGGACCACTTAAGTCAATTTTAAAAAAAAAAAAAAAAAAAAAAAAAAAAAAGTTGGATCTTTTCTGAGAAAAGCGTGTTCTTTACACTTCCGAGCTGCCCAGTATTTCTTCATCCGTTCAGATCTTGCTTTCTTTTCTTCATCCGTAAACACCCTCTTCGTTGTATTTTGTCGTTTGTCTGTCTTTTGTTTAAATCTAATGCTTTTGTCTTTTAGCTTTGTAATTTTTCCAGTTTTATTCTTTAGGTCAGTCAGGGAAATTCCCAATTCTTTCATATCTTCTCTAATTTCTTTGATCCATCCTACTTCTAGCTTTTGGAACCAGAGCTTTTCAATGATATTTCTTGACAGTCTTGTTTCCGGTGTCCTTATGAGATGATCAAAGAAAGAGATTCTTTTTTTCCGCATAGAATCAGTAACAAGCTCTATTTCTCGATACACCACCTCATTTGGCACAATCCATCATTGGCCTTCTTTTTGGTGTTTTTTATTGATACACGTTCTGACAATTCTCCTCTATTTTCAGAATTTTATCAATTCGGTTTTTCTGAGTGATTTTGAAAAGGGTCTCGCTTCCATAGGTGACTTCTGGCTGAACTACAGTTTTATAATGTTTAAGTTTTCTTTTAGCAGAAAGGCATTTTTTATTATATGTTGACCAGGTTAATTTTTGTGATTTAATTATTTTATTTGTCCTGTTTTGCCATGTCACTTTTTCATTTAAATTATAAGTTATTATTTCCCCTAGATATTTAAATTGTTTTACTATTTTAATTTTCTCATTCTTTACCGTAATGTGCTCTATTACCAGAGGATCTATGGCCATTAGTTCAGTTTTTTTGAAAGAGATATGAAGCCCTATCTTTTGTGCTAGGTTTTGAAGGCTCATGATTTGTGTTTTGGCTTCTTGAATATTATTTGCTAAAAGAGCGAGGTCGTCTACAAATCCTAGGCAATTTAGTGTGATGGAGTTTTTCTTAGTACCCATTTTTATATTTTTGGGATTTATTTCATACCATTTTCTCGTGATAAATTCGAGGGCGCAGTTAAAAAGGAGCGGTGAGAGGCCGTCTCCTTGCCTCAATCCAGTTTTTATGTAGAAGGGTTGAGAGAGTTCACCTCTGAATTTCACTCTGGATTGGGTATTGGTTAAAGTTAATTTTATCATGTTTACGAGCTTAGGGTGAAGGCCCAGGTTTCTCAGAATATTCAGCATGGATGGTCGGTGTATACAATCATAGGCCCTTTTAAATTCGACGAAGGTCGACTTAGTTATTTTTATTAGTTATTTTTTCCGTCTTTTATATAAGTCCATCATAAGTTTTAAGGATATTATTTGCTCCGGGCAACCTCTCCATGGCCTAAATCCCCCTTGGTATTCCCCAAGTTCCAGTTCAAGTTGGTCTTTGCATCGGTTGTATATGATATTCGACAGGATTTTGTATGTGCAATCCAGGAGAAATATGCCTCTGTTGTTTTCCGGATTAGTTTTATCCCCTTTTTTATGTAATGGATGAATGAGGGCTGTGGTCCAGTGTTCTGGAAGTTTTTCTTCGTTCCATATTTTCACGAGGCATAGATGTAGGGAAGTCTTGACTGAATAAACTGATGAGTGTTTCCAGAGTTCCGCGAAAAGCTGGTCTTCTCCGCTTGCTTTGTAGTTTTTTATTTCATTTAAGGTTGCGAGAACTTCTTGAATTGTTGGCGGGTTGATATTTACCGGTGAAGTTTTAACTGGAGTTTCAGTGTCAGTCTCAAAAAGCTCTGGGGGGTCGTCACAGTTGAGGAGTCTATTGAAGGTTTCTGCCAAAATTTCATATATATATATATAAATCACATCAGGATTGAATAGTTACTGTAGGTTAGTCCGTGGATATAAAAAATTAACCCGGCATTTGCCTAGTTGAATAAGAAAAACTGGTAAAACCTTAATTAGAGTTGCATCACAGAATACACAATTAATTATAAAATAAAAAATAGATATCAAACTTCATATTAATTACTTAAAGTATAAAAACTTTAAGTATTATTAAGGTAAATAGGATGAGATATAAAATTTAAAAATAACTACTAAAAAACCACAATTAAAAGACAATGGAAATTATCTGTCTATCCTGACCACCGTAGTGGAAGACATCCGCCTTGCGACGATCTCGGTCGCCTCACCACCCCATACCTAGCCTTGATGGGCTTTACTGGAGATCGTCTATTAGACCCTCTAAACTTGATAACGTAATCATCAGTTAGGCCTCTGTGAGAATGCCACCGATGCAAATGCGTCGGTAGATATTTTCATAGTGTATTAACACAACCTACTATCGCTTTCGTATGGTCACTTCAGCCACGACCACCAACCATAATTTACAAGTCTCAGCTATCAAATTAATCGATTCGCAGCTTCTTCTAACACTGAAGGTTTCACACAAAAGCTCTTCCTATATCTAACTTCAATTAAATTATGCACTCAGACCATTATTTGAGTGAGTCTTTAAACACCAAAAATATCATCCTGATACCAACAAAACAAGTGCTGATCGCATCGACAACAATTTTGTCCTACAAAATTCACTCAAAGTTCTGTTGATTTTCTTAAGAATCGAAAAACAGATTCACAGATTTAATAAGCCTCTAATGAAAACATAACCTATCTTTCTCTGCTCTGGTCCGCTTTCGGGAGCGAGCTCAACGCATACACCCCTCAGACCGCAACTCCATCACAAAGTTCTCCACACATCCATTTCATCCTAACACGAATTTCTCAGCTTACCGGGGCTCGATGCCAAAACCCTTATCTTGGTGAAGTAAGCACCCATGCAGGCCCCTAGCCATCCAGGTTGCTATTCTATCTATACATCTATAATAAGTTCAGACCTCCTCAGCCATTCTCCATAGGGCTAAGAATTTAAGGAAGTCACCGATTATGTTCCATTCCCTTTCGGTTTTCCAATTAAGTTGCAGATCAAAACCACAGTTGATCCTCGCAATCTGTCTAGCTGCTTTGGTACATTCAGCTTCGTACATGAGGCAGACATTTAAGACTTGGGGCACATCATTAGTGGTCCTACATTCCGGACACTAGCCTGAATTTATCCAAATTTGGCCAACCTATCTCGAAAAGCACTATGTCCAGAAAGAAACTATAATATGCTGATTGCAGGAAATCCACTTAACTACCTGCATACTTCTCACATCAGGAAAAATGCCATGTGTGCAACGCCATCGGGCGGTTCAGTCCACCTTATCTGCTATAAATGGAAACCTCGGTCTACTATTTCTTTTACGCTCCCAGAAGTAAGTTGGCGTACCTTCTTAGCGCTCATTACATAATTGGCGCACAGTCGTAAGGACATCAGTGTTCCTATAGCACAAATAACAAGGTCGTCTCTCGAGAGACAGTCCTGCAGGCGCCAGTCACAGATAACAATAGGAGACGCTGGACTCTCAACAAAATATTCCTATAAAATTTTTACCTAATTCGATGAACCCAGACAGGTGCAGATTACAGCATTATAGCTTTGCATACACCTTTATATAGAACACGTATGATTCTGAAATTAAGCCCTCAATCGAAATGAACTGCTCTTTGAACACCGAAGAAAGCAGACCAAGCCTTTTTGGCAGCATATTGAAAGTGTTCTTTAAATTGAAGATTCTCATCAAGGATAACACCTAGATAAATTATTTGATCATCTATTTATGTGCATGTTTACAGTAAGCAGAAAATTCAGGTTTTGCTTTAAATTTTATAATTAGTACTTTTTTTAATTCATTAGCAGAATAGTGTTTTTTCTATAAAAGAACATTTTTAATTGATTTTCATTAAATTATTGGAAAGAATAATTTAACCTTCCCAGTTACTGAAAGGGTTTGGTAATTTATTAAGAATGGCAAAGAAAGCATAAAAAGGATCTTTCTCGTAAGCCAAAGTATTGCTCTCTTGTCTGTTTTGGTAGAAGTGGTTATTGTTATTTTTAAATAACGAGTGACTGTTCTTTTTATCAAGGATTGCACATTCATAAATATAAACTCCAGGGTAAATTAACATTTTTAATTTTTATTAGTTGTTTTATTTAAATTCTAGTGTATATTATGCTTACATATTATCAAAATTACAAATCAAAGGGCTTGAATTCAAAATCCCTTCCGGTTTCTTGAATAAACGTGAAATTTACGTTTATTATTTACGTGAAATAAATTATATAAATTTACGTGAAATTTATCGTTTTCTGAATTGAAAGAGAAATTAATTTTTGAAGAGCATTTTCAGGTCGTTCCCAGTACACTCAAAATCAGTCCAATCGTATGATGGATAATGCCAAATCATCGACAACATTCTTTTATGACTTCAGTGATCGTAGTATCGATTCTCGTAATTTTCATTTCGTTCGTAAACACTGAGTATCTGCGATTGTTCTTTGTTGCTATATTAAACATTCGATCACGAACACACTTCCTAGAAAACGCTGCACCCTTATTTCCGCTACTTTATTTCGTCTTTGTGGCCATTCTGGTGGATATATCAATCCGTTTCAATTTTTACAAATTTAATTTTTTTTAAATTAAGGTCTTTGCAGGCTCAGTGTAAGAGAGTTTGATAGATTACACTACCCCACACAGAAGAATATATTGGATTTTATTCTTAATATTTATACATTTCCTTACTCTTATCTGACATCTTAAATACTAAAGGTTCGTAATATTTTATAGTCTTTTTTTGTACAGTATCAAAATATTTGTTTTATAAATAATCTTACATTTTCTGTAACGAGTACAGAATAGAGATATTTTGTAGCAATTTTATTGATCGATAAAGTGGTTACCATGGCAACATAAGTTTATAATAAAACAGTACGACTACTAAACATTTAATATTCTGTAACATGTGTATTGTGGGTAAATAGTCACAGATGTAATAGCTCTTAATGGTTCAGAAATTCTGATATTTCAATAAATAAGAATATTTTTTGTTTATAATATTTTATTTTAAACAATTTTCTTATTTTAAAAACAGTCGGTTTCAAATATTTTAATCTATACTTTTCGCAGTTTAAATTTTATTTCAATTGTGTACTTGAAAATTACTTTGGTAATTGGTGTTTTTGAACATACTCATGTTCAGATTTCTTCTGTAACCATTTAGAGTTATTGTTTTAGCGTCTTTATTTGTTTTAATTACACAATAAAAATTTGCTTATTAAATATTAAAAATATTTTTTTAAAAGTAAGTAAGGATGAACTTCCAAAATCTAGATTTGCAATATAAATAATTATTTTATATAAACTGAGACAAATATTACTCTGCTTATCAATTTAAAAAATACTAATAAAAAAACCTAATTTTCCATATGTCATTCAATGTGTTCAAATACCGTACTTAGATAAGCGCGCAATTAATAATAGAGTTATTATTGTTGCTCGTTGTTGAAGATTCTTTAATTATGCGGTTCTTGTAACTATCTGAAGTGGATTTTGTAACTACAGTTAAGATAGAGATTCTTTCAGAGATTCTTCAGAAGCTTTTTGAAGCAACTCTGAGCAGATTCTGAATAAATTAAAAATAATTTTTCATAATTTTTAACTTTTTATTACGATTAGGTTAATTGTTTTATAAATCCTAATGATAAACGTAAATACACTGTTTTAATTTTATATTTATTAAAAAACAGAAAATGGTCGAATTTAACTGCGTCTCTAAAAGTATGGTCATAATTAATTTTTTACAATTTCCATAATTACATATGACTGAAAATGAAATTTTTTATTAAATGACATTCCTATTATTTAAGTACGTATATCTTTTAAATATTAGCTTAAAATTATTATTTTTTAATTCGATGTTAGACAAATATTTACATTATTAAATTAGAATAAAATTTGATAAATTTATTAGTGCCGGTTAAAAAACATACACAAAATAAATTTAAAATTACTTACTTTTTAGCATTTTATTTGTTATTTCGTTCGATTATTATTTCTTTTTTAAAGATAGTTTGTTTATATGTATTATCAGATGTGTTGATTTAGTATTGATTTCGTAATTAAAAATCTGATCGAATTCTAAACGGATGTAGTTTGGTTAGGCTTTTATGGGCTGATGTTCGTTGTTATCAAAATTCTCTCTATTTCCCCTAGTAATAAATAAAATAATAAATTATGAATCTCCATTCATGTTAAGTGCTGATATCCACTGGACCAGGCAACGTTTGTTTTCGTTATTCAAGCCATGCATATTCAAAACTAGTTACCGCATATTATATATTAATATTTATAAATAGTGTACTGTTTTAAATAAATATTGCTTTAGATTATTTTTCTACTAGATCTAATAATAGTTTAATGAAATCGAAGATTTTCAACGAACGAATAGTTTATTGAATTCATACTTGTGTATATGTGTGAACATCTGTTGTTCAGGATTTTGATTTCGGATTAAGAATTTTTAGAAGATTACAAAAATACGCAAATGGCCGCGATAGGCCATTATACGATCTGGATTATCTGTTTCATAAGCTCCAGATTTTGTTTTTAATTTTCTATAGTTTTTACCTTCTTGCCGTTTTACGGTGTCTCTACACTTTTTTTTTAATTAAACTTACATTCTGCTGCAGGTAAGTTAAGTAAATAGTAAAACACAAATTAATAATAAATTGGCGTTCAATAATGAATTGCAAGCGGATTGTATCTTTTTTTTATATTTATTAAAAAAATGAGTGATTTATCACCACATAAGCTTAAAGCTTGTAAGTGGGATATGGAAATGGATTTTGTAGCGTATGAAAAATGCCATGCCTGACTGGGATTGGAACCCGGGAAGAAAGGCTGAGGCGCTACCATTCCGCCAAACTAGATAAACGAAGACTTGAACTACGTAACTGTCGTTTCACTCGTTCTTTTTTAATTCATAGAATTGTCTCAAATCTACGTTTAGTCGATCTCCATGGTGGTGTAGTAGATCTCCATGATGGTCTGTTTTTTCTGGAGGTTCTGTGTTCGAATCCAGAACCGGCATGACATTTTATCATAAAAGATTAATTTCATTATTATACATCGGCAGTTTTTACGAGATCCCAACCAGAATAAACGGAATACATAGGAGTTAATTGGGCTTTCTTAACTTCAGATGCTTTCTTGATGCGAGTGGTTTTATACTTCTTAAACTTACCTTGCATGATTCCATAAGAATGTTTCATATTAATTAATTTATTACTTTTATTATTTACTAAATTAAAATATGAAATAATAAACACATAGACATTAAACACATGTATTCATTGTTCCAAGGGAAACAGATTGTAGATATTTGTGTTAACAAAAAAATTACTTCCATCGCATGTCTCTTATTATCATTTTACCCTGTGTATTCGATCTTTAATTGTTTTACTGAAATTCATGTTGCACTGACTATACCATTTTATCACAAAACACTCGTCAGCTACCAGAATGCGTTTGTTTTGCAGAAAATCTCCTCATGGGTATTTAAAAATTTTTTTAATAAAACTGATAAGACTGCAGAATAATAAATAAGAGTTAGATGACCAACATAAGAATACATTATTTACGATAAGGTACATTTTATGCCCTTAGTTTTTTTTTTGTACCTGTTCAAATTTTACTTTAGTGAAAATTTCTCGCAAACAGTGTTTTTTTTTTTTTAAATTTTCATTTCAATTAAAAGAAAATTGAAAATAGACTAACAAGTATTATTTCACATATTTTTTTTCAGAAAAAATTGACGATTCTAATAGAGTAATTAAACTCTTTCTACGATTTCGTTCGTGTATACAATAGCACGTCAGTCACCCGTCAAGTAATTGGATGGCGCGTAATGTAAACCTGAATTTCTTATCGTATCAAGAACCGATTTTCGCCTCTTAAAGTTTTTATTACAAATATCTTTTCTACTATTCCTCTTAAGATTTCTTAATCTCATATTTTTTTTATTTACCGACCAAATGTTTTTCATTTTCTGTAATATTAATTTCAAAGGCTTCTATTATTTGTTTATAATCCATTTTTCACGACAATAATGTGCTTTACTTAGATAAATATTAATATATATTTATTCCTGACTTAAATTTGTTAGAGATTAGCAGACCTTTTTTTTTCGTAAAAGCTAAAAACCGTTTTCGATTTCCACAATCAGATGCTTTCTTGATGCAAGTGGTTTTATTCTTATTAACTTACATTGCATGATTCCATGAGAATGCTTCATATTAATTAATTTATTACTTTTATTATTTACTAAATTAAAATATGAAATATTAATTTCAATTAAAACAGATATTATACACCGGTTATCATTTTAATGAATTAAATTTTATATTTAAATAGAGCAGGAAATTAGAAAGAGTTTATCTACGTAAAGCCATATTTTGTTTTATTATTTAAATAGTTCTTTGCTCATATTTATTGATCAAATCTTACTTTTATTTTTTTTATTTTCAGGTGAGTTAAAGAGAATTGATTTCAATATAATCGGTGATGTTGTTAATTGCGGAAGCTGTCATTCATTGTAGGTAAGATTAACTTTTTATCTTTGCTGAGTTTGATGCTTAATAAAAAAGACGTGTAACGCTTTATAATGGCGATAGTAAATCGACAATGATCTTATTTTATTCTCTAGTCTCCTTAATGTTAACCTGTGTAATTTCAGTTTATTATTAAAAATAAAAACATTTTAAATTATCTCGTAAATCTTTTTAAACATCGTTAGAACAAATTATTAATTAAATAAGATTTATTTTGGCTAAAACAAAAGATAAAGTAGAAATAAAAAAAAATATTTTTATTAATTTTTAAACTGATTTCACTTAGAATTTTTTTCTCTTTGTAATTTATGATTGCAGTCGATGTAATCGTTAATATGAGCCACTTATACTAAGATAAGGCGCCGGATAGTTATTTTTTTTGTTTATATTTTTATCTAATTAATTTACAATTGTAAAGAAATAATTGAGAAAAACAAAACTGAACTTCAGTGATATAAATCTTAATTGTAATTGTAACTAAATATATTAATTTAATAGTAATATCCTTAATTTATAGGATTTTAATATTAAAAACTTTTATTTTAGAATATGAATCGTACATGTAAGAATTTCATTTAGGAAGACTGCCCACCGTCACTCCCAATTGTTTAATATTTTTAACCCTTTCTAAAGAGGGACAAGTTTTCGCTCCAGTTTAATATAATAATATTTTTATTTATAATTAACCCTTCATCCTTTTTTACAATTAGTTCTTTTTATTTCTATTCATTTTTTTCCTACTAATCCTACAAAAAACGGTCGATTACTAGTAAACCGTTATATTACAAAAAAAAACCTTCGCTGAGCAAGGAGTCTGAAAAAAAGATTTATTTTTAATCAGTTAATAGGACGTATTTTTATATTTCATTTGGCGTTTTACAGTGGTGTAAATTTAGTCACGAAAATGTTTTTTTTTTAATAATTTAGGTAATGTAATGAAATTGCTGATCGAGGCCACGTGACACCACGGAACAAGAATTGTCCAGCATTAAAGGGCCCTGCGACCTTGCCTGCTTTCCTAGAGCTATTTACTGGAGTGGAGAGTTCGGATGGGTTAGTGAAAACACGCCCTACTACAAAACGGGAGATCAAAGACACTTTCGAACTGGTAGTATCCTTGTCGAAGATACTGGAGAAGGTGAACTGGATGGATCTGTTGACACATCCCCCAACGGAAAAGGGGAAAACTCCCTCCATGATGAAAGTTGCTATTCAAACTCCGCCGAGAGATCATGATTTGGAATATATCCTGTCCCAATCTCTCTCGGACGACGAGGTAATTGGGGCAGTGAGCAGAAATTGGCCAAGCAATTTGATGGCACGAGTGAACCACGTCACGGAAGACTTGGCTGTGGAGGCAGATGTGTGCCGATTAGTTGATTTGGCTTTAGTTAAATCCAGTGGTGGCCAGGGTATGTATTCCAAAGTCTTTTCTGAAGACATTATGTCCCATTAAAGCCCCTCAGGGATAGAAACGGGGGAGGGGGTGGCGACCGGAACGACACTAGGCGAGTGTCTTCCCTACGGGGTTGGGATGGAGACGTCATGGAAGATAGTTCCAAGTTTCTTGGGCGGGATATATATATCTAAACCGCCCTCAAGACGCTTCACTGTTTTGTTTGACTCCGGAAGGCGTGCCTCTATGGATGATATTGAGTGCCCTAAGAAGTATTGAAAAAGCGGCATCTACACCTGCATTTTTCTTACCTCCCGACAAGGTTGGACGATGTGTGGAAAGGCTGGTCCTGTATTTATTTGACCGGACAGGCGGTACCTGTCCGGTGTCAAGGTGGTAGAGCATCGAGCCACCACTAGTATCAGCATGGAAAAGTTCTCTGAGAGGCCGAAGAACAAGATCGGCGGGCGGGGGTGGGGGTGGTAAGGACAGTTTCCTGCTGAGTCGCTTGCGCGGTGGGTGGCGGTAATGATCCACGGATACTCCGGATTCCTCCTTACCCAAAGGCACCTTCCCGGGCCGTATAGTGCTTGATTGTAGATCCGGCCAAGGGAGGGGGAGCTGATGAGGTGGATAAAAAAAAATTCGTCGGAAAGGTAAAGTGAACCAGTTATAAATACTATTATATTTATATTTAGCTATTATATAAATATATAGTAGTTAAATGGCTTTAACCTCTCCTGTCTCTGTTCTGGTTCTGGATATTTCACTAATAACTTTTACATAACTTTTTTTAATTTTGTTTATCGAGTTATTAATCGAATAATAATTTATCTTTCTGATGAATTATGCGAATATTTTAATCACTTTAATGCGCTGTTGTTCGAGAATTCTTACGCCACTGGCGAAAGCAAATCAGCATTAAGATCGTTCACCGACATCAGCAAGAAAGCTTGATAAATTGTAATAATAATTTTAGTTCATCAATCATTAAACCGGATTACTTATAAAAAGAAATCTGGTTGTTATGTACAGGTCGCTCAATTTCGATTTTTTTTTTCGTGTGACGTTTTTATAAGTGGATGTACATTAGTACTATTGGAATACGCTACTGACTGGTCAGATGTAGAAAAGAATCTTGTTTTACTTTAATAACTGGTAATATTGTTGTTAACTAGTATTCTTTTTACTCTTAACAGTCGGCATCTGCCTGATGATTACGTTTCAAGATATTAAAGTTAACAATGGAACTCTATCGTGCAGAACAGAATTATATAACCTACTCTTTTCCTTACATTATATATTGTTTCCATAACTGCACATTAATTTGTCCCTTTAATTTTATCTAAACCCGGTCCTTTATTCTGATTGTAACACGTCTTAAGTATCTAGAATATTGGGATATAAGAGATGGCCAGCCAGAATCGCTTTCTCTACAGTATTGATGTTTCCTGTGATTAAGAAAATAAGCTTGTTGCGTGCAGGGTCGAGTATTAATTTAATTTCATTGCATCAGCGTGCTAATATACAACAATTCATTCGGCTCAATGAAGAAGGCGACAGAAATTCCTCATTTTCCTCGGTAAATCTGGCATGAAATGCTTGTTATTCTTGTAAATGATTTTTTTCTGGGGTTATCTTTTGTGGTCATGACAGATTTAAATATTCGTAAATTAAAGTACTTTAAAAAGGAAGAGATATGGATTAAAATTAAAAATTAGCGTTGAAAACTGCACTTAAGTTTTAAAATTATATATTAATATAATTTATTTGTAAGCCGGAGCTGCATTTAATTGCGTTGTTGTTTTACGTTCAATCTTTTGTTACTATTACAAGTTATGGTCTTTTTTTTTGGACGGAGAATAATATTTTAGAAGTGGTATAATTAATGCATTGTGGAAAATTTCCTTTGTTTTAATAATAAAAAAATTACAAAGAATTGTGAAAAGAAACAAAAGTCTATATTATTAATTTTTTTCTTCTTTTTTTAATTATTACATTTTGAAAGAGCTCGGTACTGTAAGAATACCAAGTGCTAAAATAGAGAAAACAGAATTTAGGAGTAGATATAATTTATAATTAATTTATTTGTTAGAAAACCAATAATAAATTTTGATAATTTATAATTATACTTAAAAAAAAAAGTTATTAATATAAAAACATACCATTTTCAGTTTCATTCTTTTATCTCTTGTTGACGCGTTTCGGAACCACTCCATTGTCAAATTTATTATACTGATACTTTATATTTCTGTACTTTGAGAAATATAAAGTATCAGTACAATAAGTTTTGACAATGGAATGGTTTCGAAACGTGTCAACAAGAGATAAAAGAATGAAACTAAGAAAGGTAAGCGATACTAAACATAGAAATCATAATAATGTTAGCAGAAAAGATAATTTTTAACTATTATCTTAACAATAAAAACAAACTACTTTGAATAGATTTTGATTTGAATAAAATATGTAACAAAATAAAAGAGGTAACTTATTTTTAATACTTTTTTAAGTTTTTTTTTTTAAAAAATGGTAAGATACACTTATAAAAATTATTTTGCATTAATAAAAAAAATATATATATATAAATACACACACACACATAAATAATTTATTCCAGCATTGAAAATTTGTTCATCGGACCGGAGAATTCCTGTTGGCAAGGTTTATTTCTGAACGATGTTTGGACTCAGCGAATTTTATATGATAGCGATACTTCCTTTTGACGTATCCAAGACACATTTCACTAATTCACTTGACGGCTGGAATCCGACTGTTTGGAAAAAAGATCCAGGGAATAGGAAGATTAGTGAAATTATTATAAATGAAACTTTTGTATTTTAAATAAAATTTATATCGCTTAAATTAGAGAAGGAAAAAATTAAATTTACTAAATTTATTCGCAAATTCTTTTTTTGAACGATTTGGTGACCGTAAAGCAAGATAAACTGAATAATATTAATAGTAAGAATATAAGATTTATCACTTATCTGTGATTCAGAAATTCGGACTTTATGGCTGATAAACACCTAAACAATGACAATAAATTAAAAATTATACGTTAATATTTTTATATAATTTTTTCCCATATTGAAAAAAATTTAAACGTAGAAAAAATTACAAAGACGTTAAGTTAACTTTTAGAAAATTCTTAAACCAAAAAATTTGTTCAGTAGTAACTGTTTTTTTTTTTTTTTTTTTTTTTTTTTTTTTTTAAATGGGGAATTTGAATGTAACTTAATCAAAATCTTAATTGTAATTTACATAATTTTTGAAGCGATATTATTGGTGTGGGAAGATAGATTATTTTATTAAATGAATATAATCTATTTTTTATTTATCCATCAATAAAAACTGAATATTCTAAAAAAATGAAAAATTTGAAAATTTAACCTTACAATGGGCAAAGTTTGGTTCCGCATAAAAAAACTAACTTTAATTTTGAAAAACCAGCCAGGGTTTCAGGAACTGTAACAATGTTTTTAATTTTAATGAACTAATCGACTATTTGATCTAATTTTTGTTGAAAAAACGAACATAAATCTTTGTAATTTTTGGATGAAAATTAAAATATTATTCAGCTAAAATCAAAATAAAATAGAAGTAAAATTATTAAAAAATATTGAGGAAAGACCGATCAAAACGAAAGGCAACTATTTAAAAATATTTAATTTTAAATATTAGCTATTAATTTCATTCTTGGACGTCCCATGTACGAATAAAGGATTGTAGAATGAAAATCAATTCAAAAGTAAACCCTTCAGAGGTACATTTTCTTCTTCGTTTAGTCTTGGCGTAGAAAATTATTGTGGTGACTGCAATTTAAAAAAAAGAAGAGTATATCAGAATTTCCTTTATCGGTTTTTTCTAACAATATAGAAAGGTCTTTTAAAAAGCTTAAAACCCTCTTCTCTTAAGTTTTATTACAAAACTTGACGTAGGTTTTAATCGGAAATTCTTTGTTTCTGAACTGCTTTTACGTACGATACGACTATACGCAGTGAATTATAGAAATTAACAGAACTGATGCGGTCTATAGCCTTCTTCCTACGTATCATTAATTACCGTCTTTGTGTTGTAAAAGCGTGTTCGATTGTCTCGCAATTTTTATCCAATTTCTTTCTTCCTTTTCTCTTTGTGGATTTATTAACTGTATATCCGCAAATGTTTTTCAAGAACCCCATGTGTGATATAAATTTCCTAATTTTCTCTTCTTATATCTTGGGAGAACATATAGCCGGTATATTAAGTTTGCAAACATTCTTTTATTTTTATATCTCTACATAAATCTTCCTTTAACGTAGCTGAAACTGTCCTCGTTGTTTTAGTTGGCAAGACTTCATACAAACTCGAATAATTTTGCACTTAAAAAAAAATATAAATAAAATATCTATTATTTTTAATTTTTTTGGTGTTGAATAACTTTATATATTAAGTAGTTTTCTAAAATGAACTCCCACTTATATCCAGGGTATTATATTAATTTTTCTGGTAATATCTGTTTTCCGCGAATTTTACGGACATCTAATGCTTGTTAAAGTAGGAGTAATCTAAAATAGGAGTAATTAAGTTAATAATTTTTTTTTTAATATCCAAATCGTATCGGGAACTAAAGTATTTTTGTCTTAGTTACCGATGTGAAATACTATACATTATACGCCGTTGATTGTTACGAATAATTTATAATAAAAATTGTTGGTTGTCAACAAAGATGACCAAAAACGTTACTTGACTATGAACACTTTTCATACAATGTGCATTTTCACAATAATCTATTCTATCATGCTAAATTTGCTTCGATCGAATTGATCCGGTTTACACCTAACCCCCAAAAACTGCTAAATTTATATTTTGTAAATTTTAATTCGTTAATCTTCATCTCATAATTTTCCTTGATTAATTAGATATTTAATTTTATTATGTGTATGTTTATGAACTTTTAATTAAATAAATGATTGTACCCAATTCGCTATAAATTATAACTGTTTTAAATCCATTTTATTTAATTATTTTAAATTTGTATCCTAAGAAAATAAATCGTATTCTCATAATTTACGCTGTAGCAAACTTTACTAAGCTTAAATCTTTTATTTTAGATTATTGTGTATATTAAACTTGATTAATTACTTATTTATATTGAGAAACACGATACACCAGAAATAGTTGAATCGGGTTAACAAATTACAAATGATTGTACGTAGTAATGCGAGTATCAATGGCAGACGTATACAGATGAGGAAGTATTATACACAATAAGAAATCTACTTGTACCAAATTTATATATAAGCGTGACAAAAAAAAAAGTTCTTGGAAATATTTATGTAAGGATGACGTTTTACGTTAGTGAAATATAAAGAGGAAAAAAGTAGAGGTTTTGTAAAATGTAGTGTTACAGGAGGATTTTGAGTTAGATGTATTGATACAATTCAAAACAAAGAGTAACTGAGTTGGAGAGGAGAGAGATTTGTGACATAATTTTGTAAAGAACGAGCTATGTTAGCGGATCATTAAGACGACTTTAGTGATAGAACGAAAATAAAAACTGTAAACGAAGAAAAATAATGGAATAAATGAAACATATACGTAATTAAGAAGTTTGTAGTAAATATGTTTAGGTTTAATTGGAGATAATTCCATAAAAATACGATTTCTTTGAATCTTCTTCCAATTTATTAATGTGTAGATGTAGTAAACAAACAACGGGTTTGGCAATCCGTATTTTACAAGAAGTAAATTGTTGTTGACATTTGAACTGAATGTATAATATGGTTTCATTCTGCTGGAAAAGAATATAAGTGAGGAACATGTGCGTTGCTGGCGTAAAAAAACTTTACAGAGATCGAATGATGGGAAATATCCGGAGTTAAAAAAATTAAATTTTAATGTATGTCAGTGAACTAACTGTTGAGATGTCACTTATAAGTTGTTTTCGTACTGAGATTTAGTGAATATTTATTTAACAAAATTTCAGCGAATTACAAAAATTATGAAAAGAATTATTTTTCGCTAAGAGGAACCATCTCTGTATATGATCACCAAGGTTTCGGCCGGACAAGTACTTATCTTTTTGTCGTAATATGATTAAAATTTATCATTTATTACAAATTATAAACATTGTTTTTTCAGTATTTTTTGAAACACAACTAAAAGTAACAATTTTTTTCAAAAAATTGAAGATGAAAAAGACGTACATCACAAAGATTGTCTGACGAAACCAAGAATGTAGTGCCGATCCTCCAATATAAATGAAATAATTTTTCCCGTCATACATACATTGGCTGTACGCTGTAAACCTATATAGGTTTATAATGTAAAATAAAACTCTAGCCCAAGTATTTATAAATGGTTTTTCGCATTAAATTAAAATAATGAACGAAATAAATATTTAATTTAAATAAAAAAATCTGGTTTTAAATTAATTAATTAAAATATTTTAATTAAATTTTTATTTAGATAAAATTTTACAAAACTTTTAATAATACCGTTAAAAAAAATTAAACATTACATTCATACTACACACCTTGTAGTTGCGATTACTTATTATAAGAGGATTTAATGTAATTGACAAATTACTTTTTCTTAAGTGAAATAAAACGTAAATATTTTTTCGGTGTTATTTTTTTTTTCATATATTTTATCCAATAAAGACATTAATACAAAATGTTATGCCCCTGATCTATAAACTTTGGTAAAACTGGCAAAAAAGTATACAGTTTTAATTTAATTAAATTAGTGAAATATAACGAAAATGCAAATCCATTAAAACAATAATAAAAGAGTAAAATTACAGCACTCTGAACTTACGTTAACTTATAGGGAACATACTGTAGATAGGTACAATTGGGAATGAGTTGTAACTCCTTGAACTGATGCATTTGGAGGAAAATTTCCAAGAATAAAACTTTCCTAGAATTATGAATGGTATACAAATTTTGCGTGGGGGGGATTTCATTCAAAAAGATATGTCTGTTCTTATGTTAGATAAATGTAGGAGATTTAACACATGCCGATAGGATATTTTTAATGCACTCAAAAATCGAGGAAAACTTCCTCATTTAAAGTTCCTTCGTAGCCTTTCTGATTTACAAGATCCTAATAGTGATACACTTAAAATGATAACTACATATTTTCCCGCGTAATTTACTCACTTCAATTTTTTTTAATGAGATTTTATCAAAAAAATTGTTTAAATTCTGCGAGTAAATATGTTATGTTTATAATAATCCTACCCTTCTAAAGGGCATTTGAATGTATGTCTGTCTGTGTGTGTGTGTGAACCCCTTAGCTGAGAATACATGATTGAACATACTGCCCGTCAAAAAATCATAAGATTTTTCTTAAATTTTTATAAACAATAAATAACAGTAATAATAATAATTATAATTATAAAATAAATTAATAAATTTTACTACCAATTCATTCATTCAATATCGTAGCAGATCTTAAAACACAACTATTATCGATAAAAATAAATCGATACTGAAAATACTATCGATTATCCATTTAGAATCCATTGATATTTTTTCGGAAGGTTAGGTCGTATTACGATAATTTTTTCGTAAATTGAATATAATACATAAATAATAATTTAATTAATTTAATTTATATTTAAGCTTCCAGCTCTCGTAGTGAGTGAATTTGCATATGGATATTATGACGAACCTATTCGCTTTTACTTGATCAATTTTCATCATTAAAAAAAAAAATTTACACAAGTATTAATTTTAGACACCTAATAATAGCATTCTGAGACGCCGGCCGCCAGGGCAACCCACCTGGAGGGCCTGGCTACGGAGGCGTGCCGTAAGCACGCCCTACAGCTACTATTTATTAAAATATGAAGCCTAAGATTAATTTAATTTTATACAAGTAGAAGTTTGTGGTTATTATTTATTTTTTAGTTATGATTTTTTTTTTTCAAAGGGATACCTTTCTTGCTGCATGTTGTAAATAATTATCATCAATCATAATCCATCCTTCAACTGTTACCGAATCATCTTCTCTCTGTTTTTCATATCTTCTATCCGTTTCTATTTTATATAATGTTTTTAAGATAGCTAGCTACCTATTTATTTGCCTCTGAAATTCTTCTATAACTTTATAAAAAATTAGACTAATAAAAAGTGAAATCAGTAATGATTAAACGAGATTGCACAGTACTAATCAGTAAAGTGGTCTGATGAGTAGTAGTTTTCTTCAGTTAACTTCCTCATTGGAAAGATAGTCTTGAACTTTAGTCGGTTTCATATAAATTGCTTTTAATTAATAATTCTTGTTCAATTTAAAAATAAAAATTATTATCCACATGAAGGAAAAAGGTTAATATAATATTAATCGATAAAAAAGGGTTTCTTTTAAAAAATATATATATATAATCTAATATTCCAGTAAGATATGAATAGATTATAAAGCCGAAGAGTGCTTAAAATATATTTTAATAATAGGATTATGTAAGCGAAGGATGAATTAATGGGCCGTTCAGGTATTATGTAAGCAAAATTATGGTGACTGTAGACTATTAACTACCTCTACGTAAACAGCTGTAAGCATTTCATTGACCCTGCTATCTTAAAATTACAAAATGATGATCTAACCTTTTAAATTATTTCATGCTTAGTAAAACGAACACTGTAAACGTGCTTTCCTTTTTATTTACGTTCCCTTACTATATATATATATATATATATATATATATATATATATATATAGTTACTGTGTAACTATGGGGTTAAACTTTGCACGTCAGGTTTTTTGCAAATCTTAACGTTTCATGACTCCTACTAACTAAAAAGCACAATTTCAGCACTGAAAAATTCAGGAAGGATTTATGTATATGTACGTATGTTGGTCTGTTTTTTGCGTGCTACCTTAAGACTGATGTAGCTATTCGAATGAAATCTGACTACATAATTTCTTGGTGTGGTGCATTAATATCATTAATTTTGTTTACAATATGTCAATAGAGCAGGGAGATACCAAACTTATGGTTTTGTATATCAAAAATTTACTCGGTGTAGGTAAATTTTTTCATTTAATTTAATGTTCCTTTGGTAGCTAAGATACTTTCTGATTGTTAGGTCTTATTCAAACCCCCTCTCTACACCAGGAGGAACATTGTTTTTTCTCATTTCATAAAGTCACAATAAGTCCGTTTTTTTTACAATAAAGTCACTTTTTTGAGACTATTATTATTTTTTTACTCGGTTATCGTTTTGCTTAATAACTTAAGAATGGATTAACCAATTTCTCTGAAAATTTTTACCGTGACATCTGAATACGGGTCACTGATGTCATTTTATTTTGGTTGCAATCGCTTAAGGCGTGAAGAGATATGGTCATCATGGGTGACGTACCTCAAACTTTTACTCAAAGAGTAGAATGATTTATTTTACATAATTCTTTAGTTGGATACTTTAATATTCCTTCTAAGTAGTAGTTTAATATCTAGTAGAGACTAGATATTAAAGTTTTATTTTTACTATTAATAGAAGCCGATGATCTCATGCCGAAGAATAAATAGTTTCAAGGTAGGAGCATTTGGTAAATTGTATCACAAAACATATTTTTTTAGATTTGAGTACAATATTTTAAAAAACACTGCCTGTAGTATCAATAAATTCCCGGTAAACAAAAAAAAAAAAAATTGGAATGGTTGGAGAATTTAATTCTGAGAAAATCTGTGTTCGTAATGTCGATTAATCGAACGAACATAAAGTAGATTTTAATTAATTTGACTTTTATTTAAATTTAACCTTGAAGTAAAAATCTGCGCGAAATATTTTGCAAGTTATAATTCGAATGCAAAGCGTTTATTTTTTTTTATTCCACGTGTATAATATATAAATACAGCGTGATTCAAAAGGAACATCGGGGTTTTAAAGCTATATGCACATACATTGATTAATACATAAGAGTTTTAGCTGTGCGCAAGCTCATAAACTGTTTCCTGTACCTTCCGCTTGAAAATTCCAGTATCAAAGTTGGCAATCCCCAACGTTTTGTGTTGGTGCCCTGTGTTTTGCAGTTTGTAAAGTGTAAATCTGTAATTACCGTTCAACATGCGTTCCGTTTGAAATTCCGTTGTGATCCTCCGAATTACAATAACATTCGTAAATGGTACAAACAATTTGAAACCACTGGCTGTTTTTGTAAAGGGAAGAGTACAGGACGGCCGAGTGTGTCCAAAGACAATGTCGAACGTATAAGAGAGTCTTTTATGCGTAGTCCTAGGAATCCGTTAGGAAGGCTAACCGCGAATTAGCAATTCCATTGACGTCTGCGTGAAGGATTTTAAGGAAACAGAACTACGTCCATATCGTTTACAGCTGTTACAACCCTAAAGTCTGCAGATTATTGGTTTGCGTGCTAGCTTCGCAAATGAAATAATGCACCCACACGATGAAGACTTTCTTTATCGTGTCGTATTCAGTGACGATTCAACATTTCATTTTAATGGAAAAGTAAACACTTATAATGTGCGTATCTGAGGATCAGAAAATCCTCAAGAAATGTTGCAGTGTGAACGAGGCTCCCCAATATTGAATGTTTTTTTTGCCTTATCCCGACAGCGAGTTTACGGGCTGTTCTTTTTCGAGGAAACCAGTGTGTCTGGAATGAAGTATCTTGATATGCTACAAGTATGGTTCTTTCCTCAACCGCAATACGAACCACAGAACGTTATGTTGCAAGAAGATATTGCGCCTCCTAATCGGAATAACGCTGTACGTGATTGATTGATTGAAATTCTGCCCGACCGCTGGATCGGTCGCCGGGAACTAGATGACTGGGTTGCTTGCCGTGGTCTCTATGCTCGCCCGATTTGATCCTGTGCGATCTTTTTTTTTGGGAGGGTTTATAAAGGATCAGTTGTATGTGCCACCGTTACTAACTGACCTACCCTACTTGATACCCAGGATTGAAGCAGCTGTCGCATTAATTCCTCCAGACTTGCCGATTAGAGTATGGGATGAACTCTCTTACTGGCCGGATGTGTGCCATGTGACGAATGGAGCTCACATTAAACACTTAATAGGAAAAACTGTTTGAGTTGTTCTTTCATTTCACGTATAATTTGTCGGTGTAAGTAAAACTTGATAATATTGCATAACTTTAAAACCGATATTCATTTTGAAACACACGGGTGTATTTAAACACCAAAAAAAAGAAAACACTTATAAATACCAAGAAAAAGAAAACATTTCATTTTTTTTTAAAATAAACCCTTACCTTTTATTCATTTATTTACCTTATATTAATTTATTTACCATCTAAACATATTTAATTGGCTTTATTAATTTTAAAAAATATATATATATTCTGAAAACATGGAGAGCTATTCTGACAAAATTTTCATCTTTCCCAAGATATTCACTTCTTTATATCGGTAACTTGGGATACGATAATCGGTAATCGGTTAGTATTATTTATTATTTTTGGATCATTTCCCTTGATACATACTTAAATCGTGTAAAGAAAGTTTTTCATTAAGATTATAATTCGAAAATCAAAAGTTATATTTAGTGAAAAAAGACTACCATAATTAGAATTAAATTAGTAGCAACGGAAGTTAAAACTTATTAGCTGTTTACATCTATTGATGGTTATCTGAAAAGTTATAAAATTAATTAAAAATCGCTCGTTTGTGTTTATTTACGATTTTTTTTTATCCTTAAATATTTATGTTGCGTACGTATTGTGTTTATATATTTTTATAGTTAGGCACATATTCTGGGAGTATCTGCTGACTGCCCTTCTTATTTAATAGAGTGCTTGCATTTATTCTGTGTAAGGGGTAGAATGTAAAACCACTGTAAAATCTATTCAGCGACTTTTGTGCTTCTGTATTCAAACTCACTCGATGAATATTCAGTGTTTTTCCCCCGCTCTATATCAAAATTAATTACCTGCGTTGTTGTACTGTACCGTACTTTACATTATACCATTCTACACTTTACTCGTCTAGAAACGTTGAATTTTCTATAATTAATTGAGAAACCATTTTATTTTAAAGCATCCGCATTTCACACTTTTTTATATACGTATATAAAAGATATTCAATTTATGAAAAGTTAATAGATTAAAATGAAACTGATTTGAAATAGCGTTTTCGTTTATTTTTGTTTCTTATAACATCGAACTGTTGTTCAACATTTATTCTTATTTATTATTAAAATTTTCAGGGCCTTAAAGATTTTACATTAATATTACCACAGAAGTATTATTAAAATGAAGTGATTCTTAGTAATACATTATTAAGTGTATTAAAATTAATTTTGAAAAAATAATTATATTACATTAACTAAATGTAATTTTTCTTTCTAATTTTTCGTCGTTTTCTAGTAAATATCTGAAAATCATGATTTAAAATCGTAAATTAAATTATTTAATTTTTTTAATAAAAAAATATATATCTGAACCAGTCCACTAGAGTTAATATGTTGGATCATATCATCAGTGAATTTTTATTTTATTTTTAAAGCTATATTCTTCCTGGGCTGTATTCTACAACCCTATTCCCCATTGATTTTACCGTTTATTTATTTATTTAGTCTTAAAAAGTACAAACTAATTGCCCATTTAGAATTGCGTTTTTATGTGTTAAATAGATGAGAATTAATATTTGTAGCTTATGAATAAATTCCAAGTCTGTTTAGGATTCGAACTTTAAACCTTCGGGATATTAGGTAACGACAATATCATTCCGTTTATAGAGATTTGTCAAATACATGTCTGACCTCATTGTCTGAAAAATGACTAATAACGGTGACTCAAGATGGTCTGAAAAACATGATCCATCATACATTATATTCAGCAAACTGTTCTACCTCGACACAATCTGTTTTTACTACTTTTGATTTTCCCTTTAACGAAATTTCTGTATAACGGAAAAATATCGCCCTCCAGACCAATTCTTTTCGCTGGGAGAATTTATTGTATCATAATTTTATTTCCAAAAAATTATTTTTTTTTAATTTTAATAATTCTTTGACCATCACGGAAAAATTGTAGCGTCTCGAGTTTTTTCTTTCATTCAAAACGTACTGATTTCGTTTCCTTGTAAGGCTTGGTTTTTCAAACACTACAGAATTTTTTCTCAATGTAAAAAAGTAAGTATTAGGCGGAAATTTTGTGTATGAAATAAATATAATTTTAATAATTATTTATATGTATGTATGTGTATATACAAATATATATTTCCATCAGCATAACTTAAAAATATCAGATAATCAAAATAAATAGAATATTTATTTAATTGAAAATATAAACAAAGTTAAAAAAAAAATATATATATATATAATAAAGGTAGATTTGTTTTAAAGTTTGTTGAGATACACAATATAATTTCGTAGGTTTCTAACGTTACAATTACTACTATTATATACAAGTATAAGTTATGAATAGTTAACTACAAAACTCTAAAAGTTTTTTGAAGATATTTTTATTTATTATTAAGTTAGAGTACTTATAACGTTGTACTCATCAATCGTTGGCGTCACAAATGTCTCGCCAATTTTTGTTTTTTTTTTTATTTTGCCAGTAAACCCTTAGTTACCTAAGTTGTAGGACTTCATACTAAACAGTATAAGAAAGAATTGTTAATAATCATTATTGTTTTTAAATTTTTATCTATGATTCTTACTTCCTTGCACGACGTAAAAGAAATATTGTGATCGCGAAAAATTTAGGTTTTCAAATTCCAATGGAAATATCCGTTTTAACCATCTCTGAATCCATTTTTACTAGTTTCGGCGTGACGTCTGTACGTACGTATTTATCTCGCATAACTCAAAAACGAATAATAAGTATGTGTAAAGTTTGGATTTAGGACTGTTGTAACACCCAGTTTTGCACCTCCCTTATTGATTGCAATCAACTGAACCAAAGTGTCCAAAAAAGCCCAAAATGCAAAACAAAATGGATTTTGGATTTTTCTTAACTGCAGTAATAAGTCCTCGTTGAGAGCTTTTCAACGATGTATCGTAAGTGGTACTTATTTTCATTGGTTCCAGAGTTACAGCCAAATAAAAGATTAATTAATAAAATATTTGGATCTTACAAAGGGAAGACACATCGGTTCGAATCAGAATTCATCTTTTTTTTTACTTTTTTTTAAATTTAAATATATTGATTTATTAATAATTATTAACCTCTGATTGTAAAATTTTTTACGATAAATAATAATTCAATAAAAACAATTAAAAAATATATATATCTGAAAAAATATCAGAAGTTATTAATGAAATAAAATTTTATGTACCTTTCATTGTAAAATATGTGTATATGTAATTTATAGGCCTACAAGGAAGTCTTGTGGTGTCCACATCAGATTTTATTTTTATTAAATCTATTTACTTTAAACTATTTGATTTTCTTTTGAAAAATATTATATTTATTACAAAATATAGCCTACTATGGCACGCTAAGTCGGGTTATTATTTGAATCTTTATGTTTGTATCTTGTAATTACAGAACAGTTTAGCAAAATTTTCGCAACGAGTATTAAATAATTCCCATAGGTCGTACAAGTAACAAGATAGACTACGTTTTGAATATAAAATGGTGGACGGAAGACATCATTTTCCTATTGTATTCTTCTCCGAACCAATCATAATCAAATTTCAGCTGATATTTAACATTTTTATTTTACAGGCACGGGCTTATAGTGAGAATAAGTACTTTCAGAGAAAGCGACCTCTAGTATTTAATGTTAATATGACTTAGGAAAATAATTTTAATTATTTAATTTTTCATAAAAAATTCAAATTTTCTAGTTCATCGTTTAAATTAAAAAATACATTTAAATGCAGTACCGAAATAATAGTTTCTTAGTTATCAGTAGATTGTGTTAGTAGCAAATAATTTTATTTCAATGACTGAGATAGTAAATAATTATTTTCGCAGTTTTAAGATTTGAGTTAAAAAAAAGATTCTGAAGTCATAAAATTATAATTAAAGAAAATCAGAATATTCAAAAATTTATTGTTATTAAATTAAAATGGTGGTTCATCAAATTGTTCCACATACTGTATAGAGATTTCCCATAAATATTATTAAAACTAAATGCTGTGTAATATACGTAATGTATTTATTTTTTGGGTTTACTAATTAACCCACCGGGTTGGTCTAGTGGTGAACGCGTCTTCCCAAATCAGCTGATTTGGAAGCCGAGAGTTCCAGCGTTCAAGTCCTAGTAAAGCCAGTTATTTTTACGCGGATTTGAATACTAGATCATGGATACCGGTGTTCTTTGGTGGTTGGGTTTCAATTAACCACACATCTCAGGAATAATCGAACTGAGAATGAACAAAGACTACACTTCATTTACACTCATACATATCATCCTCATTCATCCTCTGAAGTATTATCTAAACGGTAGTTACCGGAGGCTAAACAGGAAAAGAGAGAGGCTTTACTAATTAAAATAAAAAAAGAGAGTTAAGTCTAATTAAATAAGAAGTTTATTAAAATCAGAATCCGAAATACAGTTAAATTATTTAGATTAAATCAAAACCAAAAGAAATGTTTTTGTACATTTTAATCTCAAGCTCTTTCTTGTACATAAATATTTTTTTTGCTAATTTTACTAATAAGAAACGAATCCTTAATATTGAATTTTGCTCTAGCACAGTTTTAACTGGATTATTCTATAACATCGTGTCTAATTTATCTGCACACACGTCTTTTTAATTCATAAAATTGTTTCAAGTCTATGTCCATCATTCCTCTCCCATCAATTTATTTCGATTTCAAATTATTATAGTCGAAATCATGTTGTACCTACATTTCCACAGTTGCAAAATTTATCTCAAAACCTTCCGTTTCACCCTGAAAGTTTTTAAAAAAACCAAGGCATTTTAAAAATCGTTTATTCGAATTTGCACTCTGCGGCGCAGAGTGATAAATAAAGTTTATATGAACAATAATTCAAAATTTATCATTTTTGGTTCGTTATTTCTTTATAGATATTTAAGTTTTAATTTTCCGAAAAGTTTCTGAAAATTCATATTTGTTTCCTATTTTAAGTTTTTAATTTTTTAAGTATTGTTTTATAAATTTATGCAGAAAAGATTGATGAATGTAATCATGTAATTAATTCTGGTTTTAGTTTTTTTTTTTTGACGATTTACACTAGTTACTCAGCAAAATCACCAATCATGTTATATACAGTATAATATTTTTCAAACCCAAAATCACTTTAGAGAATTTCTATTTCTTTTCGCCTGGTTTTTCGACTCATTTGTGGTACTAAGGGAAGCGTTTTCAAATTGTTTTTTGTCTATTATGACTACCAAATCGTAATTTGTTTTTTTTTAATGGTTTAATTTTGTTCATTTTTTTTACTAATATTTTTCTCTAACCTGCATTGTGATGTTTACATTATGAAAAAAATTTCAGAGGTAGTTTTCACAAACTAATGTTAAAAACATATCGAGTAATTTGATGGAATTGAAGTTGATTTTATCTTGAAGAAAAAACTGATTGAGGTTAAAAAAAGAACATATATAAAATGTAATGGTTTATTTGCGTGTCTAGCCTATATCTATATAAAAAAAAGTAAATGTTAGTTTGTTCAGAATCTTAAATTTCCGAAAGTTCTTTACCGAGTGCTTTGAAATTTTAATACAACGTTGCATTTGAATACGCGCGTGTTTTTATATACCTAACATGTCATACCTTTTTTTTTAACCTCCGAGTCTACAGTTAAGCATTACTTCAGAGGATGAGATGAATGATTTGTAACGTGTGTGAAAATGCCATGCCTAACTGGGATTCGAACCCAGGACCTCTGGGTGATAGGCCAAGACGCTACCACTCGCGCCACAGAGGCCGGCCATGTCATGTCACACCTGTGACAGGTAAAAACATGCATTCTTTGAAAAACTATTAATAAAATACTAAATATTTTACGATACCATTTGAATGTTTCCGTTATGTGGGTATGCGATAGACTAAAAAACCTACTGGCCCAATTTACGCGCGGGGATAAAAGGGAGAAAGGGAAAAATAGGAAAAGGGAAAGACAGAAAACTCGGAAAAGGGAAAAATCGAAATAGGTAAAAGGGAAGAAGGGGAAAATGGAAAAAAGAAAAAAAGGGGAAAACGAGGAGAAGGAAATGGAAATGGGAAAGGAGAAAAAAGAAAAGGGTGAAAGGGGTAAGGAAATAAGAAGAAATAGAAGTGGGGGAAGGAAATGGAAAGCGTGAGGAAAAGGGTAAATGTGGGGAAGGGAGAGGGAATATAATAAAAATGAAAATGAGAAAAGGGAAAAGGGAGAAAGGGAAAGGTTAAATTTTTTGAAATTCCGTAATGTTCATTTTGTTAACGTTTAATCAAACTTTCAATTGTGTTCATTTAATCTATATATACTAAAATCTAGCAATAGAAAGCATTGCTGGGTCTGCTAGTTTGAAATATTTTAATTCGATACGTAAATAATGTAATTTAGAAGAATTTAAAATGTACCTCTTTCTTAATAATCCTAATCCTGTTAATTATTTTATAATCATAATAGCCCTGTTTTATTTCATTACACGAAATAGTAAAGAAAATAAACAACAAAAAAGTGAAAATAAAGGATAAATTATAAAGTAAATTTAATTAAAAGACTATCTGATAAAATGCGTCATATATTGCGGTAATAAAATTTCAAAAATATTCTGATAAAAAATAAAAGTAATGCTAATAATAATCAATATTATGTATAAAAAAATACTAAACGTTGTAAAGTGTACTGTGACAGTTTTACAGTCGAGTAAAATAGGGTTCAATATAAATAATAAAATTTAGTATTTTCCCTAATGTGCGTGAAGGTAAAGATTCATCGGATGTGGTCACGAAATCGGTCTGTGAATCTTGTCAAATTACCCCATTAAAATAATGATAAATTAAGAATGCCATTTTTCTTTATTTCATAAAATAAAATATATTATAAAGCAGTTTATAATTTTAAAATAAACTGTTAATTATATTAAATTAATGGATATACACACAAAAAAAAAAAAAAACAAAAAAAAAAAAAAACGGGATGGTAAAGCGATACGCTAATATGTATTTTTAAATCAAAAGGTAGACTAAAGTACAGGGTGATTCAAAGAAACGGGAAATTTAAAAAATTAAATAACGTTAATGAAAAACTTTTTTTAGAAAATTAATTTTATTTCACGTAATTGTACAAATGTTGCCATTTTAGGATACATACATTTTAGTTTATTTTTTAATGATGACATCTTGCAGGTAAACTCCTCCTCTTCTACGTAAACACTCACGAAGTCTCTTCGTTAAATTGTTCATGGTTTGACGTAACATCTCAACTGGAATTTCCGCAACTGCTACTCGGATCTTTGCCTTCAGTTCTTCCGTTGTAGCAGGTCTACTGTGGAACACTGCTTTTAAGGTGACCCCCACAAAAAGTAATCGCAAGCTGAGAGATCAGGCGATCTGGGAGGCCATCTAATGTCACCATTTCGTGAAATGACACGTTGTCCAAACAATCGGCGTACAGCTGCCATCGATATTCGTGCAGTATGTGACGTTGCTCCGTCTAGTTGAAACCAGGCTGTGTTAAGAATTGGTGGAAATTTCTTTTGTTGTTCCATAACAAAGGTTTCAAGGATGGCTACGTGACGAGCTGACGTCACTGTAATCGCAAGACCGTTGTCATCCTCAAAAAAATAAGGGCCTATAACACCGTAAGATGACATAGCACACCACACGGTCACTTTCTGGCTGTGCAACGGACGCTGGTGTAGCTGCGTAGGATTTTCTTGTGCCCAGTATCTGAAATTTTGCTTGTTAACAAATCCAGTGAGGTGGAAATGCGCTTCGTCTGACATCCACAGTTCGTGAACAAACTCTTCGTTATCATTTATCTTCTGAAGCATTACATTACAGAATTGTGCTCGCACAACTGCATCGTTCGGTTTCAGTTCCTGGACGATCTGCAACTGTTTGGATGGAATTGCAAATCCTTCACTAACATTCTTCGAGCACTTGAACTATGCAAATGTAAAGATGCTGAGAGACGACGGATTGACCGATGTGGACTTCGTGTGACAGCATCTTCTAAAGCTTGAACATTCTGTGGTGTACGGACGGTTCGCTCACGGCCTGAAAGTTTTTTTTTCATTGCCGAACCAGTTTCCTCAAAATTAGATATCCATGTTTCAATTGCATGTGCTGATGGAACACGGTCGTGTCGTCCCAGATTAAAATGATGGCGAAATTCTCTACGCGCTCTCTCCACACTGTCGTTGTTTTTGTAAAACGCTTTGATAGCAAATGCACGTTGCGCACCACTCTAAGGATCCATGACAACTAAATGGCAGGTTAGGTTAGGGAGACTGGCGCCACTTATCAAGTGGTACCAATCGCCCACGGCTACCAACACAACTTTCAAAATTTCCCGTTTCTTTGAATCACTCTGTATATATGAAATCTAGATATTTTATTTAGTTCAGTTAACATTTACATTTTGTTTTCATTATTATTTAGATCAAATTAATATATATTACTCCGATGAGAAATATACTTAGTACATTTTGAAGTGCTTGAAATGCATTTTGAAATACACTAGTTTTGGTTATGAGAGATTTAATACTTTTTTTTTTGCTAATACAAATTTATGAAAGAGGTCTCGAAAAAATTAAAAAAATTTCAGTCACTTTGCACTAATGAAAATAAGAAAAAGTTCATATAAACATGGGTCGGTTCTTTTTCAAGTTACAGCGTGTGAAACTTTTCGCCCTGATTTCTGCTCTAAGGGTAAAATAAAACTGTACTGAAATTCTTGAAGCTTAAATTATGGGATAAATTTAATGGGTTCTTATGATTTTTACCTGAAAAATTGAATGAAGCAGAAGTCCTAGAATTTTATCTTAGCAATTTTTCAGAAAATTATTCTAAAACACAAAAAAACGGTGTCAAAAAACATAATTTTTAGGTTTCACGTACAATAACTTCGGTAAATTACCTGTAAAAAAATAAAATTTTGCAAACAAAATTTGTTGAGAATTTAATTCTGAGATAATATATGTAAGCAACTTCGATTGAACATGAAGAAAAGTTTAAGAAATTTTATGTTTAAAAACAAAACAGACCGATTTGCTGTAGAAGAATACTAAATTATAATTTTATGCCAAAATAAGGATCATATCAATATTGAAAATTATCTAATTTAATTAAGCGTTACTGTGATAAACATTAAATGGCCGCCGTTTTTTTTTGTTAGGGTTATAATAACATGAATTTTTTTTTTTTTAATTATTTTATTTTTCAAAAAATGATCTGTCACAATTCTACTCTTTCCATTTATAGCTTTTGAGTTGCTCTTCCATTAGGGCTTGGGGTATTAGGGCATTTGTTAAATTAAATTTTTCTGTTTTCTATTTTTCTAACTGTTGAAAAGTTATTGAAGGGTTCCCATACTTTATAAACACACACACTCTCTCCCTTTCTATATATTTATGTATATTGCGACTTTAAATAAAAACGTTATTTAATATTAATATCTAAGTTTATAAGTCAATGAAAAAAGTTATTAAAAAAAAATTGTTTACAACTTATAAAGTTTATATAAAGAATATGTTGTAAAAAGAATCTAAATATGAAAAAAAGATATTATATATATCTTTTTACATTGTCAGTTTATTGTAATGTTTAAAATTTACAGCTGATCGTAAAGAAAAAAACTTTGTATAAATAAGTATAACATTTAGTAATGTTCCAAAAAAAACACTCGTTTTAAGAATAGAAAACAAAAAGATCATTTTAGAAATGTCTGTTCATATTTCTCTTACACGCTAGAACAATATTAATGATCCATTACGCTTATTTGTTGTGTTTTAAAGGATAAAAAAGTGTGGTATGTGTTTTTTTTAATATATATATATATATATATATATATACACACACACACACACACACACACACACACACACACGTACATGATAATATTAATACTACTTACCTTTTGTTGGAGAGGCTTTCTTTAATATAAGTTTACTAACATATCATTTTTATTTTGTGTAAAATGTTTAACGACAAGCGTATAAAAATTTAAAATAATTATTTGATACGCATCTAGCTTTTGAATAAAAACTGTTTGTGTAGATTGTACTCCTTGCCAAACTTATTTTGATTTGAATGTTATTCAGTTAAGTATAGTTATAATTTAAAAAATGAAGAAATAAATAAATACTCCAAAAAAGTAACAAAATAACACGCACTATTTACAAAAGCATTGTAGTTTGAAAACAATAAAAAGTTAAAGGTCGGTTGCTTTATTGATACAGTTGACTAAGATCGAGCGTATGAAAATATATGTAAGCTATGTATGTATAAAGATAACTTGAAAGAATTTCAAAACTCTTGATCCCAGTCCATCTAATTAAATCGTTTAATCTTTTATGTAATTATTTTTTTGATACAAAGTGTTTGAAGCAAAAATAATTGAAAAGAAGCGTACAAGCATTTTTTTTTAGTTTATAATAAATTTTCTTTAAAAAAATCATGTTTGAAAAAACACCCTGGCAAAATTGGGTTTCAGTCTATAATTAAATAAAAATATTTTTTATTATATTTTTATCTTTTAAAGAACGAGTCGGGTTTAAATAACAAGCAATTATTAACGTTTTAATACAAGCAATGCGATCAAATACCCCTTAAAAAAGGCTGATAATGAAATCAGAGTATAATAATTATGTTCTTATTGATTATTTGGTTTCAAGTAATATTTTCATACTGAGATTTAACAGATCATAATTTATGAACATTGTTGTTTTTTTTCTTTTTTTTTTTGTAATAGTTTGTATAATAATTTTAAAGACATAATTTCGATAAAAAAAGAATATAATTTATTCCGCCTAAAATATCTCTTGTTTAACTCCGTAATCGTTAGAATTATACCTACGTATACGTCAGAATTATAGTACCACCTTCCTAACAGTGTTTACATTTCTCTCTACCAACCCTCATTTTCATACACTTATAAAATTTTTTTATCTGTTTTGGAATATATAATTTATTTCGAAACTACTATTAGTTGTGTTAACGAATTTTCTATAAAACTTAAATATAAATTTTATTTTTTTGGGATACCTTCAGCAGAAACACGTGTTTTTGTAATATATGTATGTACATTTATTTTTTTTTTAAATATATTTTGTAATAAATATTTTTACGTCGTCATAATTTATGAATATATTACACGTACTTTTATTTTTTATGCATAGATGTACGAATATAATCCAATATATTATAAATTTAATCTTCTATGTATATATATATATAATAACAAGACATATTTTACTAAAAATATTATTTTTATTAATCTCTTGGGTTAACCAATCAACTATACAAACTTATAAATTAAATACACTATGTTTCACTTAGAATAATCTAAGCTTAGAGTATTCTAAGTGAAACGTACCGTATTTAATTTGAAACCCAAGAGATTAATAAAGAGAATATGCCTTAATAAAAAGAATATTTTTTTAAGTAAAATATGCCTTGTTATTATATTTAATTCTATCCGATCAAGAAGAAAATAAACTTAAATAAATTGCATTTAAGTTAATATATATATAAATATTTTTAATGTATAATTAAATATATGAACATATTAGGAGACAAACAATAAATTATATGGAAAGTAAGAGGATTATTTTGTAAACAAATTGTTCATTGAAAAATGTACAAAACAAACTTTTTGATTCTTATAATTTAAAATAAAATCAAAAAATCACTTTTCTATGCACTACAGTCCTTTCTTTAAGTGTGTTTTATTAAATAAATTGGTGGGAAAAATTTAAAATGGTTCGGTAATTTATTAAAAACGCTAACGTAAGCATAATAAAATCCTTTATGATCCTTATAAGCGAAGTATTTTACTAAATTATACGAACGTAATTGTCTGGTTTCGTGAGGTAGATATTGTTATTTTTTTAAGAATAAATGACTATTATTTTTAGTTAAGATTGTACACTTTTAAACATAAACATATGGATAAATTAATATTTTTAAATTTCTAAATATCGTTCTACATAATTTATATTTAATGGGCGCCAGACAAAATGATTAAAGATTATTATTCCAGCCTAAAATAGTTATTAATTGGAAAATAGCTGATAAACTGTATATTCAAAATGAAACGAGAATAATGAGAAGAAGAAAATTAGTTGTTACGCAAATAGTATGGCATAATTTTAGAATTTTTTTGCATGTTACACGATGTAAAATTAAGTGAATTAAAAAGTCATCAAAAATAATTTCTCTTCTTTATCTTCAGTTTTTGAAGACAAAATTTCCGTAAGGAAGTAAAATTGCTTAGCTCAAATAGAAAACTGATGGTGAAATAAAATAAATTACGTTAGAATCTTTACCGCTATTATGAAGATTATTATGATGATTTCTCTTACCGCTATTAAATCTGTCATTAATACCTTTTCAGTCAACATGTTTATAAAATAGTTAAATTTTATTATAGTTCTTTTTTGTTTATATGGTCATTATAAAAAATTAAATGACTAAACAATACATAAACAAATAAACTAAACAAAATCTAAACAAATACATATTACTTATATTCTTTATGTAAGAAAATGATACGTCTTTGATTGTAAAAGACTTGAGTATCAGTATAAAATCTGAAATGAATATTCTGATTTACCAGGCGTGGACGTGTTTAATAACTAAAAAGTAAAGAAAGGGTCTTGTTCAAGCGATCTGACAAATTTCATAAATGCAGTTGGCACCTCGTAAGACTTACTAGACGTGTTGGAAGATTGCCTTGCCGTGTATTAGTCGGCAACTTTTTATAAATGACAGCTTGCATCTGAAACGCATGTGAATGATATGTAAATTACTTTGTCCCAGAAATTTTTTGGCAACGAATCTAAAAGAAAAATTTTCGAGTCTTTTGCGATTAATCTTTTTCACAAGAAGGGTATTGAAATTTACTCGGTTGTGAAAACGTCGTCCAATTATTCATTTTATTTAAATTGCAAGTTGTTATTGTATTTTACAATAGATTTATCAAAGGGTAATGAGGTATACGTTTTGAACCAAAAATTTATACCAAGTTAATTTTTCTAACCGTAATTATCTTGTTTTTACACTGTCCGCCTTTTAAATCGTTTTTTCCAATTACGGACGGCTACTTTTTTCTTGCTACTACTGAAATTATTTAACCAACATTTGTTGGATGAAATCAGAATTTATTTTGAGTGTCATCGAGAACCTTAGTTTTTACTCGCTAAAATATATAATTTCATTCATAGTTCTCTAGCCGGTTTCAAAGATATTGTTATTGATAAAAATACGTCTTTCAACAAGCAAGTGAATGTTGAAAAAGGACTTGCTTGTTTCAACATCTAACATGAAATGTTTCAAGCAAGTGAAACATTTTTTGCTTTGTACTGTTATTTTGTCTAGACTTTCTTGTAGCTACGATGCATATAAAGCAACCTAGGTGTATGCAGCTTTATATAAAATAGTGTTCTATCTTTTAGAGTGATCATTTCATTACGCGAACAATTCCTGTGAAGAACTGCCCTTGTTGAATAATATTTGCACCTTGTTCAGTGAAAGAGGTGACGAGGACAGTTTCGAACTTTTGTCTCTCTAGTAAACCCATTTTAAGTTGCTTGTTATATTGAATTGTCTTGCTGCGAAAAATACTAGTTTCGTGAGTTATTTTGTGTTCCACGTCATGTAACTGCTCGTATAACTATCCATCAGAATTTTCTCCTTATTTCATTTATATCTAATATTATAATTTATTCTGTTTACTTTCTAGTAGGTAAAATTGTTTACAGATGTCATTTACTCAGAAATACAGATATAACTCTTAAATTGTGGATTCATGAAAAACGATGAAGCTTAGATGATATACGATGTAAAAATTGAATTAAGTATTCGATGCTTTATAAATTAAAAGAAAAAAATTTCCTATATAAAAATGTATGCAGGCGTTTATATTTTTGTGTATTTTTAATAATACTAGTATTAAAAATACATGCATTCAACTGACATATGAATAGTGTATTTGTTTAGACAGTAAAGCTAATTTTTAATATACGTATCTATACCATTTTTAATCCCAAACATCAAATATTTTTTATAAATAGCTATCAAACATTTTGACTAATTCATGTAAATTCTGCATGTAGGCACATATCGATTTGAAAAAAAATTATGTATGGTAATTTTGTCCCGAATTATAAGCCGGTTTTCGTAGAAGAATTAGAGACTGAGTGCGACAGAACGTTGCACGGGAAGAAATGCTAATAACCTGGCAGGAATGATGGGGCACGTCTGATAAGGGACGCTGAACGCACAGACTTATCACACAGATCGGATCGTGGGTCGGAAGGGGGTTTGGTGAGCTGAACTTTTGGCTCACCCACTTCCTAACCGGTCATGGGGTGTTCCTCACTTATCTGTTTGGAAGGAGGAGGGTAGATGATCCTAACTGTCCTTACTGCGGGGAGCTGATGATCCAGAACATGTCATCTTTCATTGCTACAAGTGGGAGGAGAACAGACTAACTGCACGGCTGTTACAAAACAAATCGATCCCGATAGTGTTAGACGCTGCATGTTGACTATCACCTACATCTTTACTCCAGTCTCGGGGTTCGTAACCTCATTACTGAGACAGAAAGATTGGGAGGCAAAGGGGTGACGGACAGCCTCCTGAGAAGTCGTCGTTCGTCCGGGCTTGTCTGGATGATCGACGATGATAAGGCACGGGGACTACTTTTAAAATTTGAAATTTAAAGTCGGAACTCAAAAGTTATGTTTTGAAAAGATTTCGAACATACATACAGGGAATCCTCATTCCTTGTATGTATGCTCTCTCTCTCTCTCTCGCGCGCGCGCGCGCGTGAAGGAAAAAATGTCTGTGTGCGTTTGTCCTTTATACAGATCTACGGTTTTATTCCGATCGTGATGAATTTGCACACTAATAGTTCCAAACAAGCGGAAAATTATCTACATTTCATTTTGAAAAACTACCACCCTTTCATCTCCTGAAGTAAACTTTTAACTCCCAGCCTTGCGGTTTTTCGCGAATATTTCGAAAACGGTGAGGAAATCGACCAAAATGGAAATGATTTTATGAAAGCTTATAAAGTGCAGTAGTCCGGTTGTGTTAGAGTTCTTAGTTCATCTGGTCTCTCCTTATTCGTTTTCCACCTCATTGCTGGTTTCACTCGCTCAGAGTTAGGCTACAAACCCCTCATGGTGAATTTCAAACAGGATCCAGAGCTGCCGAAACTGAAGATCAAACGAGCGTCAAAGAGCTCAAGCAACACAAGTACGCGTGCAAGGTTAGCCACTAATTGTTTATAATTTGTACAAGAATCAGAAATTGAAATAAAATTTAAAAAAATCAATAAGTAAGCTGCGATTCAGAACGAAGAAAACAAGAGGTAGTCTGCCCCCATCGCTTTTAAAATTGTATATTGACAAAGCAATACAGGGATTAAATTTAAGAGTAATTTTTTATCTACATCTGAGGAGAAAAAAAAATGTTAAGTTTCCTCCAAGACATGTTATTTTGGAAAAAATCAAAGAAATGCTGAATGGATTTATTGTTGAATGGAGGAGACTTCAATCCGAAAATAAATTAGAGTAAAACAAAAATAATGAAATGAAACAGAAAACAGGATAATGAAGAATTAAATATTAAAATAAGGGAATATGATATTCCGTAAGTGAGAGAGGAGGGAGAGATTATGTTATTTAGATAAATTGATTGACAGATAATTATAGACATGTAAAACAGATTAGCACAAACCCAATAATTGAAATAGAATTAAAAATAAATTCTCGAAGATATTTATATTTACCATAGCGCTTTATAACCAAATAAGGAAATGAAGAACGAAGATCGACAGCTATTAAAATACATGGAGGAAGATGTTGAAAACTAAATGGATCGGTACAGTTTGAAATGGAGAGGAATAGAAGATCAGAGAACATATTGATATATAATCTTAAAAAAAAAAAAAAAAATATGTCGATGGGTAATATATTAAAATATTCAGTTTTACTTAATTTGATGATGGTGGGCCGTGTAGAAGGTGAAACTGGAGAAAAAATAAAGATTAGAATATTTTAAAAATATAACTGAAAATATAGGCTTCAATAATTTCATTGAGGTTAAATCAGAAATATAGACTAATCGTCAGTTTTATGGTCGCTTTAATTTATTACTTATTTAAAATAAAAATAAATTTCAGTCTCATTCATATTAAGTATGATTTTTGTTTTACTACTAGAATATATAAGTACTGTAATTCCAGGACATATTGGTAAAAATAAAGAAGAAAGTTCTTATAAACGTAGGTTCGGAATCGCTTCGTTAGCGATTGTCGGCCGGTAAAATATTTTCCCCTATTTCTACGCCTTCGGTAATTTGGACCCAAAAATAAATCTTGCGCCCAAATTAAGGAGTAAATTTAATACTTTTATATAAAATGTGATCTGAGAAATTGAAAAATAGGTTCAAAGACTGTATTTTTAGTAGTATTCTATAAATATGGGGTAAAAGACAAAAATTGGTGTCTAAGAATACACTATTTTATGTTTGGCGTAAAATAACTTTGTTAAATGGATAACAAATAAATAAAAGTTGTAGAGAATATTATTCTGAGTAAAATGGTTTGAATAAAGTCCACAGAAACTAAAATACAAACGTAAGAATTTTGCAGTTACGAAAAACAAAACTTATCAAAATGTGACAGATTTAAACAAAAGAATTAAATATTTTTTTTAAATAATCAAGATTAAAAAAAAATAAAAATAAAATAATTTAGTAGACATCTTTAATTAAAAATTATTTTAATTTAAATTTGTTTGAAATATTTGTTTTATAAGCTGGCAGTACTAGCAGCTGTTTCCAAAAATTTCTTTTTTATCGCATTTGAAGAGCGATAAGCATTTAAATAATGATTGGAAAAGTGGTTGTATGTCGTTATCTAACAATACCTTATAAATTTTCCAATAAAGAATTTACAGACATCATTTTTGTTTACGGTTCTACAACGCACGAGTTGCACAGCGAGAATTTCATCGAAGATTCCCGAATAGGAGGATTCTAGGCTACAGAACCTTTGCGTATTTCAGTATTTAGGTACCACTGGATATTTCGTCTTCATATACTGCATATTGCTGAACGGCAAGAATATCATCCGCTCGAGGAACAAGAAAACGTAATTTAGCATGTCGAATGTACCCTAAGCATCAGTACCAAAAAATTTCTTACCGCCTATTTTAACACAAAGTAAGATATGGAGAATTTTTTTGAAAAGATAATCGCCATCCTTTTAATCTATAAATTTACTTCGTAGTGATTTTTCTATACGTTTAAGTTTTTGTTACTGGTTTCTGGACAATGCTTAAGGGAGAAATCTTTCGCCAGTCAACACTTACTTAACAAAGTATTCATTCACAAACCTATGTTTGTATGAACTTTCTTCTTTATTTTCACCAGTAGAACATGTTCTAAAAGTTTGTTTACTACATTCTTCGTCAATTAATTTGCATTAAAAAAACTAGATACTGCAAATTGAATCTCTAGTAATTTTTCTCATTCTCTATTTTTTCCTCAATAAACCTTGAGAGGTGGATTAAGGAAAATTTGAATTTTAAACTTGATTAAATTACCTAGTAAATTTTATTTAACTATCAACATTATGATAGTTAGCATTAATATCATTTTTATTATGATATCAGCATTTTTTATTCGGAATGCATTTTGACCAATAAAGATAAAATGAATAGCACAGAACAGAAAGGAATGAAGAATAACATTAAACCGGTCAAACTGAGTGATGAAAAGAAAATCATTACATTTTGTTTTTACTTAAAATTTATTGTTTAAAAGTCAGTAATTCATTTATATTAAGATATTACGTAATATCCCGGTGAAGAATTGGATTCAATGCAGTGCTTTTGACTATTATCCAGAAGTTAATAAACTTTTTCTTTTTTTTATGTTGCTCGGTGATTAATACCTTAAAAGAGTTTACTAAACTTGTTTGATATCGAATAAAAGAACAAATAATGGTACTTGGACACAAGACGTAGTTTAATTAAAGATTGTGACAAGGCAAGACGTTGTTTTATTTAATTTATATCAATTAAGAAGCAGACGGTTTTTCGGAGTGTATTACGCTGTATTTTGTATGTACTAGTATGGTAGACACTCTTATTAATCAAAGTCGGTCGAGATTGTGCTGCTAGTCGAGGCATTCAGCCAACTTCTTACTTTCTCGTTTTCTGGTACGGTTAAGTTTTATATTTAGATTTAGATTGAATTCGGATTGTCGGACAGGATGAAGAATGTAAGGAACAAAAGATTTGGCCACGTCACGTCAGATGGGAGACATGATGGATGCGTTCTGATAATGGTACTCTACTCCTGTCTGTCTCGATCTGTACTTTACACGCTATTCTAGCCGATTTAACTTAAGGAATGTATGTGAATCGACTGAAAATTGAAAAAATATATAGTTTCTTTGTGAAGTTTATAAAATAATTTACCTCCTTTGTTTGGTAAAATAAATATTTTAGTTTAAAATCCTTGCCTCAGGTTTCTATACGTTTATTGTTTAATTATTTCGTATTTTTTATTTATGTTTTTTTTTGGAAATTTTTTTAAAAGAAATTTGCACGAATTTTTGTTATAAATATCCTGGTATAATGTAGGTTTCGTTACATACATATATCTGGATAAATATTCACAAAATAAAACATAAATAATTTATTTTTGTAATACTATATCATCTAATCTCTGATTTAATAACTCAAACGTCATAGATATAACATTTACCTCTTCCGATCATATAAAATAAGTATTGAAAAATTTTCATTCTACGAAAGACATTTTTTATATAAGAATTAATGAAAACATTGTACTATAATTAAATACATATTCGACTTGCACAGTCAAGTCAAAGTAAATAACATCAATAAGCATTGAATAGTAAAGAATTATATAAAATAATGACTGGGCCACTGAAACGATTATATATCGTTTTTGTCCTGTGATTTTCGGTAAAAATAGATTTTTGTTCCTACACCATTCCGTTATGAAAGAGAAGCGTGGGTTTGGGTTTGTGATTAAAAGCATTCTACCTACAAAGATGGCGATAGTTTTACAGCTGCTTAACGGTTGTCAGTTTTTTCGACACTATTTTAATATCCATCGAAAGAAACGGAAAGATATACCTTTAAAATCTGAATGCAGAATTTATTTTAAAGAGACCTGTCTCTCTTCATTTGGCTTCACACGGATTATCGGACACAAGTGCTTGAAGGATTCTTTTCAAGGATTTACAAATTCATCCGTATAAAATTCAAGCGATGCAAACCATGCGAATTAATTGTGTAATTAGTTCCGGCATCGGTCCTGGAACTAATTGCCCTAATATATTGTATCAAGAACCATTGCACAGTCATGCAATTTGGATGGCATTCTCTGGAACAATCGGTTTTTATTCTTTTAGGACAGCAATAGGATTGCTATTTATGACTATTTATGAATAGCTATTGCTATTTATGAAAGCAGTTAGTTCGAATAACTTTAAACATTTGGTCTTCTCAAATAGCGGAAAAATATAAAATCAATCAAGATCTTATCTTCTTCAGGATAGAACCAACAGTCGTACAACTAGGCTATCAACTAGGCTATCAGTGAATTCTTTGTTATATGATTGTTCCCAGAACGTATTATCTTCAGATATAATACTCCTTGACCTGCGAGTTCGTCGGATATCACAAAATGCGATCTTTTCTTATTGGTCATTTTTTTGGTCTTAATTGGTCAATTTAATTAACGTATTTATGATACAACCGCATGAAACGTTGAAATATTAATAAAATAAAATGCAATTAAGCTACTGCAATTCTTGTGAATATGTTAGTCATGTGATGAGAAACATAATTACTCGACTAGAAGAATATGTGGATCAAAATGGTACTTCTCTTGACTAGTGATCAAAATTTATACGTTTTTAATGTTTAATTAAATAAAATGACAGTTTGTAATAAAATCTTTTTTTTTAATTTTCAAAAAAATTTTAAAACAGTTCTGCGTGAGAAGACCGACATTTCATTATTTTATTTTATATAATATTTTTGTAAATTATTTGTATAATTTTTGTTCAAGATTAACTTTTTAGTAGATATTAATATATTAAAATATATTCAGTATATGTTTATGTTAATAATTAATATATATTTAATACCGTAATTTGATGACATACTTAAAAATAAGGAGTAGGCACAAGCATCAAGTTTAAATTTACTAGTGTGACTCATTGCATAAACGCGAGTGAAAAATATTCAATACAACGTCAACATAATCTCAAACTGAGGTTATTTTCTTTTGCCGATCTTAAATTGAGAGAAATAATAATATATATAAGGAAATTACATTTTAAGTGATTGGTATTTTCGTACTCCTGTACCTTAAAACGTAAAGAAAACATAATTTCACCCCCCCAATCTCACTGTGCAATCTAAAGTAATACCGTACTTTTCTTCGAAAATTCGGCAAAAAATATTACATTTTTAAAATCGCCTGTTTCATAGTTCCCCATTATGATTTGTTATCGAAGATGAGAAAAAATATTTTCAAACGTTGTGACTATTAGTGAAAAAATCAGCATGAAAAATACGGTGTTAATAGTGTTGGGTTTTTCTTAAACAAAATAGAACATAATAATTTGTGAAGTTCCATTTTTTACATGCTTCTGAGTGTAATGTTCATAGGGTTATGTTTGTTCCACCGTAGCAGCTCAACGAACGAATCGATCCAGATGTTGGAATCCTTACGTTACCGGGAGTGTCATAGGCTATATAAATATATATATGTTTAAATAGATTTAAAAAATTTGAAAAAGTATATATACAAATTGTCACCCGCATCCTCTTCAATTAATGCATTTTGAAAAGAAAATCCTATATTAAAGAGAAATTTTTGGCAGCAATGCTTCTTCAACAATAGTGTTTTTTAACATTTATCTGTTGTGTTGTTTTTTTTGTACACGTAACTAACGATAAATTCAAAAAAATTGTTGATATGTTTGACTCGTTTTCAACAGTAAATTTTATGTCGTCTTTTATATTATTTATTTGATTTACAAGTGTCTTATATTGTTATTATGGTATATTTCGAGTATATCGTTGACGTAGCTAGGTCTTATTAATATTTTCATATCGTTTTTAAAATATTGCTTTCGATAATTTTCAAAGGCAACACTACCCGACGGGAGTAAACCCGGGTAGTATTTAGGCGTATGGCTGGATAAGCACCGGTCCTTTTTGAGGAGGCGGTGAAAAAGGGCGAAAATGTGGTGCAGGCGCTCAGCAAAATCATGAGGATAAGGGCGGTTCTCTGACGGAGAAGAAGTAACTGTTGGCCAGTGTGCACTATTCGGTAGTGTTATATGAAGCTCCTGTATGGCTGGGAGCGTTGTCAAACTTGAGGCGTTTAGTTATGCAACAACGTAGGCTAAATATACGTATCATCGTGGGTTATCGTACGATCAGCGCCGAGGCGACATCCTGGGGTGCCGCCCATAGACGTACAAGCGCAAATGAGAGCTTCAATAGCGGCCGGACTGGACAGAAAGGAAGTAACTGATGGTCTCAACATGGCTTGGCGTGAGAGATGGCGGGATTCGGACAAAGGAAGGTGGACCTAAGGTCTCAAAAGCGACGTCAGGAACTAGGTGGAGCGAAAGCATCCATACTCTGTACAGGATGGGCAGATTCAATACAAGCCGCTACCGTAATTGCGGCGGGCTGGATTCAGCAGAGCGTGTGGTATTCTTTTGGCCTAAATGGCGTGACTTACGAGTAGTGCTCGAGGATCAGGGTTTGGAGGGAGCCAATAATGTAATCGAGGTGATGCTCAGCAATAGCGACAAATGGGAACGTGTCTCGACTACGATCGCAACAATGATAGGAGAGCGAACCTATGAGGAGGAGAGGCGACAACAGACTGAGGAGGTACGGAATGATAGAGACATGGAGTTCGATGACGGGTGATCAAGTCAAGCCAGCTTTTGAGAGTAGGCGGCGGAGGCTCCTCGGAGTCGTCGCTCGTCGATCGCCTCCTGGGGCGCCTTCCGGTCATCCAGATTTGGGTAGTAGAGTATCTGGGTGATCATGCAGGTATTGCACATACCATATGGTTTAGATCCAGCCCCCTAGTTTTTTTAGCGGATGGGAGCCCAGCACTGCCGGCAGAGCTTTTTCCTCCCCTACGGAAAACAAAACAAAAATGAATATTTTCATATTAATTAAACAGTATTGTTTATTTTTTTGTATTTTTGTGTATATTTTCTTCAAGTTTTTCAAATGGAAAATTCGGAAATTATCGTAGAATGTGGTAAACCATTTTTGAACCGATCTTTTTAATAGAATCTATTCTATGCTGTCAAGTAGCTTTTCTTTTTTTTATAGAACTGTAACCTATTCCTATTAGAGCTAAACTGTATGTACGTACACCTTTTAATAAAGCAAAAAGTGCTTAAAAATAAAGAGCTTTAAGAATAAATTCATATAGCAAGTGGGTTAATTGTATGGAAAAAAAAGTTTGAAAAATTCTATTTATGTAGGTGGCATTAAAGAGTAATAGTTGCTTTTCTGTAATACTGACGCTTGATTCGCATCATTTTCGCCCGAATGAATTTAACCGTTCGTTTAGTCCGAATGTCGTTTGGCATGCATCCCATGCACCAGAAAGCAATAAGAATGAGGTAGATTTTATTTTCCATAAATTATAAACTGAATTTTTCTTTGCGTAATTAAACCTAATTTCTAAGAATCATCGCAATATATGTAGTTTATTGGCTTGCTCATACTATTATCGTTCGTAATCTTACTGTGACAAAAATTAATTTTAAATATTGTTTGTGTCTTTCATATTTTTTCTTTAAATAAAATTCTTTACTGTACGTTTTAGAACATGGTATCGAAAAACTGCAAATCAGTAAAATTATATCAAATTTTATTTAAACACCTTATAACAGTATTAGTATAGATTATTTTTGTGGTATCATTTTTGTGATTATTCTCTTGGGATATCATGTTAGAATGACATCAGGCTATGCATGATTATGCTATAATAGTAATAATAATGATTAACGACATAAAGCATAAAAAATATATCTCACAATATCCCGAAATTTAAAAAAATATCGCTTTTTTTTACAAACGACCACTCGATGGCGCTATTGAGATGCGATATTATTATTGTTATAAAATTTGGCTTTTTTATTGTTTCGACAGTGGCAGCTAAGAAATTGGCGGAGTAGTTTGTTTACTGTGAACGTTAAAAAAAAGAAACAGTTGTGAAAAAATGGAAATTTCACGTGAAGGTTTTCGTTGGATGATTTTTTACGATTTTAGTAAGAGCTTAACTTAACAACAATGCCTCAAATCGTTTTGTTCAACTTTTGGTAATGAATCACCATCAGAAAAGATCATTTAGAATTGGTTTGCAAAATTTCGTCATGGTCTAACTTCCGTCAGCGATGAATTTAGTGAAGGTAGATGCTGTGCGCAGCATGATTGAAGAGGTTTGGTATGTGATCCGCAACGTAGATACATCTTTAGACGTCTCGAACGAAGACTACAGTAAATTTGATTTTTCATAAACATTTAACTGTGAAAAATATCTGTTCCCGATGGTTCCGCATAATTTGACCGAAGCTCACAAACAGGCTCGTGTCAATTGGTGTAAGGAAATGCTAAAAAAATTCAACCGAGAAAATGCAAAATCCGTATACATCACAACATCGTAACAGGAGACGAAACTTGGACATATTCCGTATGAGCTGGAAACTAAGCAACAACAGTCAACTGTTTGGATGTTCCGAGATGAACCGAATCCAACAAAAATGGTTCGTTCGCGAAGCACTTCCAAGAAAACGATCGCTTATTTCTTCGATTATACTGGACTTATTGCAGTCATTTCTTTAGAGGATTGAAGAACAGTTAATTCTGTATGTTAAACAACAATTTGTTTGTTAGAAGTCATCAGTGAAATTAGGAAAATCAACTAAAACTACTCATCATTCTTTGTCCTGACAATGCCTACTCCCACACACAGAACGTCAACAATTATTTGACGGAGAGATACATTGAATTAATGTCTCAATACCCGTATTTATCGTCTAAAGAATTCTTTTTGTTCACGTGTGTCAAACAAAAATGCCTAAAGAGCAATTTTCATTACCTTAAGAAGCTGTTGAATCCTTCCAAAACCATGTTTTTGAGATACCAACATCAGAGAGAAATGTTTCGCGAATTGGTTCGAACGCGCGCAAAAGTGTATAAATATTAAAGGCAAATATTTTGACAAACATTAAAACGATTTGTATTAAATAATGTTTTTTCATTGTTTTTTTAAAAACGTAAAAGGCGGCCTTCGTAAATGTTAACAAACATCTATTTTTTTTCGTTATGAGATCACCACACCCCCAAGAACCCGTGGGAAGCAACTAAAATATTTTAAAGGGTAAGTTTTCAGGCATCATTTAACAAAAATTTTAATGTAAAAAACTTGGGGCAATGGCAAACAATGGCGGCCATTTAATATTCTTCACAGCTAGTTTCAAAAATAGTGATTTCATATCGAAAAATAGATCGTTTTGAATTTGGAGCACTCAGTAAATTTTAATTTTATTTCTGGTGTTTTTAGTAGACCTCTTTTAAAATAACATTAAATGGCCACCATTTTGGTTAGAGTTGTAGTAGACCTGACGTTTTTATCTCATTTTCAACGCCCTTTAAAATGATGCGTCACTACCCAACTTTCCACTTAAACCTTTTGCGTTGGCTCCCCTTAGTGGGTTGGAGTATGGGTGATCTCAAATCGAAAAAAAAATACATTTTGAGGTTGAGGCATTTGCTAATTTTTTTTAATATTTCATTTTTGAAAAGTTATTAAGGGTTCCTATAATTTATGAACTAAATGTGTATACACATGAAGAATTCATAAGTAAGAAAAGGAAGAGGAATACATTTTTATATAAAGTAGCTTACGCTAATATTGCTCGTGTTTTTGTAATTAATTTTTTTGTATTGTTAACATTATTTAATATCGGGATTTTAGTAACTGTACGATTCTGTGCTAATTATATGAGAATTTGATTTATTTTTCATGTACATATGTATTTGTTGTATCCTTTTTTTAAAAACGTAAGTTAAAATTATACGTTAAAGTTTTGTAATTCCTTATCTAATACTGTCTACTGTCAGTTGTTTCCTTAACTTATTGTAAGTTTACAGGAAGAGAATTCAACAAGACGAAGTAAGTTTTCGTACTTTAAATTACAGTACTTAGGTTGAATGGAAGAGAGAGTTTTGATTACTGTAAATTCTGTAATTTATTAAACTTTAGCAATTCATTTTAACCACAGTAATAGTAATGCTTCAATCAAACCATTTGACTAACGATGTTTGAAATCGTGCTTAAAATAACAATGTTACATATATAACAACAATACATTAGCAAATTACGCCAATATTTGATATGAATTCAGTAACCACTTTCGGATTTAATTACTCCCTAATTATGTTGTGACTTTTTTGTTTTAAAATTAATAAATTTAGAATTGCGATTTAAATTTAAGAACTTTTTTCGTAATTGATTTTTTTTGGATTTGTTAAAATTTATAACTTATGTTGAGGAATCAAATAATTCGACCGAATGACATAGTAGATTTACCCTTTAGTTGTCTTAAGGCTTAAATGCCTTTTAGCTGATTACCATAGTTATCCGCTTAACTTTATTACTTTTACTCTTACTGTGTTATTCTTTCTCACACCTTATAATGGATGAACCACAATAAAAGAACAAGCGATATTAAAAATTAAATAATTTTTTCTTTATTATAAACTTTTATTATAAATTGATTTTTTTTTTCTATTATTTAACTGGACTTTAAGACATACTACATTTTGAACACTAAAGCCTGAAGGTGGCCGTTTTGATACTCGTACATTCTTCTAATAAAGTGTTTATGTTTATTATCGCATAATTTTTTCCTTTTTTTAGTATTTCATAGTGTTATATTATTGAATATATATTCATATTTGTTCCAAAGAAAAAATTCCTTTCGGTACACCGGAAGGCGAGGTATATTTCACCGGTGCTAAGTAGGGGATAAAAAATATCTCCACCTAAAACTTAAGAAAAACTTCAAATTTACTCAATATGACAATGGTTGAAGATGAAAAAAGTTTCACATGTTTACCATACGACAAGCCCCATCTTATTACTACTCGAGCAACATTTTGGTCATCCTTTGCCGTAAGGGTTGGTCATATCAAAAATTATTTCAGACAAAAGCTTTAGGTAATGTTCAGAGGACTAATGACAACTTTAAAACGATTCGATGCTGTGCCTATTAATGGAGGTGTAATTTTTTTTGTCTTGAAACCCAATTTTTCCACCTCCTTGGCCAATGATTGGTGGTATCAAAAAACTTTACTTAGATAAATTTTAGGCCCTTATCCAAAGAATAGTAGGAACTTTAAACGAATTCGGTATTTTACTTAATAAGAAAGTTATAGCGATATTCTTTTTTTCGAAAAAGCTCCCTCCCATTTCCACCCCGATGGTCCGATTTTGCCCATTAACGAACTGTACCGAGATTTTGGGTCGTTATTTATTATGTATCAATTTGAAAGCGATTTACCCAAAATTACGGCAGTTATCGTGTCCACAAGAAACTGAAATATATATTAAATGTATATTTAACTTTTGAACCGACGGTGGTTTTGGAGTCTGGCGTATGTGAAACGCAAAGAGAAAATTTTCCGGAAGTCAAATCATTGTACCCACTACAATAGGTAGCTTTCTTATGAAATCTACCTAAAATCGGATGAAATTCATGAGATTTCTTTCTTTATCAAGTCAGTGTCTTCTTGTTCAGAGCTTAATAATTTTTTTTAAATTTTGCAGCTAGGCTTTAATGGTATGGATAGATCGGATGGTATTATTCCGATAGATATTGAAGTAGCAGCGTCGAAGCAACTGCTTCGCGATTTTTAAATTATCACCATCTTTTTTGTTGAATGTTTTAATCGCAAACGTAGACCATTTATCCGTTCAACACTCTTATCATTCCAAGGTGACACCGAAAAGAAGAATATATTGTCCTAATTAAACGATGTTTATAATCGCTTGTTTCAATGACTCATCCATTTTATATAGTTACGTAATATACTTCAGCGTCCCATATGAGCGGCTGGGAACTAAATAAAACCATTGTACGCTTGCGCGACTATAATCGTGATTATAAGGATGTCTATTTTACTAAAGTCTGATAACCAAAAGAACGGTCATTTTTGCACACAAGCAGAAATTTACGGACAGTTATAGAAAATTTATATAGAGATCAGTGTTCAAAATACAAAATCAAAACACTTCTACCCGAATCGGTTTAAAACGTGGTTTTATCCCTAGTCTTACACTTACCTCTGCGCATGCGCGGTTTCATTTTATTTAGTTTGCACTCATGCGCTAGTTTATGCTTCAAAGTTTACCAATTTCAATACAAGGGATCCCCTCTCCAGTTATATAGAGATAGTGTGCTGATTACATTTCCGACTTCTTATCATTTTGGCTTGAAAGTGTTAGATGATGTGTTTATTATTAAATAAAGTCATAATGCGTAATCATTTTTTTTTTAAATAAAGCGATTGGGATTATATTTTAAAAAACTAATTTTTATTATATAGTCACCCGGTCTTAATCAACGAACTAATCATTTGTGGCAAATTCATATTAATGATATATTGGCCTTTGTTTAAAGGGAATTTTTAAACTATCGGATGAATAATTTTACAGCTTCTGATTTATGGATCCGTGAAGCAAGAAAGTGAAGATAATTTGTATGATTTGACAGCCAGTGGGCGCTGTTGTCGATGCCAATAAGGATAAGTGCGAATAATGTAATCGAAGTTAACGGAGAAGTAAGCTGACATTGCAATAAACAACATTTGATCGTTTTCTAAACTTAGAATGAATAATTTTCATTTTCAGACTTTTTTATTGATTATTTTTTGCAAGGTCTAAATATTTTTTGTTTTATTTATATTTTAAATATGCTTTATTTATAAACTGAATTACCCGGTGTCAGATTCTGACCTTTAGGTGTCAGATTTTTTATTATCCTTAAGGAAACCCTGAGTAAAAGTTACAAACAATATTTTGTTTGAAAACCGTATCAAATTTCATTTGCTTCTGTTCTTGTATTAAAAATACCGTCTTGGATAGATTAGTAAAAGGAATCCATGTTTAAAATTTTCTCAAATTAATCTCGATGCGATTAAATTCCAAAAACGTCCTCACTTAAGGTGGAAGAATAATACTTGAAAAAATTTTATGTTATATGCAATTCTACTTGTTTACGGCTGATTTCTTAAATTTGATTAATAAAATTCGCCCTGATTCTGTAAATGAAGAAAAAATGTATCACAACGCTAAGATATTTATTTACAGCTTTAGATCACAGATAGTGCTCACTTGGAAAAAAAATACGAAAAACGTGAAAGATGAATTATTCTATAACTTGTGAATGACGGATTCCTGGAGAACGGTAATTTTATTTTATTTTCGAAAAATAAAATTAAGTTTTTCTCTAAATTTTTGAGGGGAAGTCTCAAAACATTAACGAAAACAAGTCCTTAAAATATGAATCGCTACTGGAAAGAATTAAATTATTAAGCTACAAGTACTATAAAAGACGGGTTTAATTAATGTAAAACTAATTGATATTTTTAATATATTTGACTATTAAATAATTCTTTATTATTTATATAACCAGTTCGCTATATTAAATATTTTTTTATAAATAACATTGTAAATTTCAGAGCTTCTGTTTGAAAGCATTCTGTAGCTCAGACTTATCTCCTCACGATTGTAAATTTGATGTAGGGAGTAGATCCCCTAGATCTAATCTACTTATTCGGAAACCTTATATAATTGATCGACCCTTCTTCGTCAACCAATTATATATAAATCTTGTCAGAAATGAATCGGCACTTTCATTTTCAATAGAAACCAAAGTCTTTTCTTTTTTATTTAGCTTGTCATAACTGACCGATGCCGGCAGTGAAAACATCAGTTTCTCGGAATTGACGTTGAAATTATAGACCCTTTTCCTGTAATATTAATTCAGAAATTTGCCAGACTTTTTTCCTACGATCAAAAAGCAACCATAAACGCAATACTTCGCTTATTTTTTTCTTATTCGTTTTCCTTTATACCCGATCTGGACGTAACGCCACTTACTAAAAATTGCTTCTTCGAACTCCGCGATTCTAATATTTTCGATAACATCTTCAGTTCTCTATAGTTACGGGTATTATTCCGAGTCTTAGGCGATAGTTTTAAGTGTTTCGCCTTTATCTGTGCGTTCGAGTACGTTCATAAGCCCAGTTAAAGACGAAACACTTAATAGATACGTTGCTCTTGAACTTCTCTTTGAACTCATTTTACATTAAATTTCAACGTAGACAAAAGAAGAATCAAAATGTTGAATTTAGATTTATTAATACAGTAGGTAAAATACATTGCAAAACACTCACAAAAAAGCAAATATAATCTGAATGTACGTTAAATTGTATTTATGAAAAAATACTCAGTATAGCATTGTTACGGTAAAAACCAACGAAGCGTCATTTTCATATCACTGATTGGATGCTATAGCAACAAGATTTATTGGAAATTACATTGAGACAATGTTTAGAAAAGGTTTTCGTCGGATTATTTCCTTAACGTACAAACAGAACTGAAATTTTAATTTGGCTTTTGATTCAAAAGTCTTTGAATCAAAATCCAGTTCGATAATGAACCTTTTAAATATATTTTTCGATACTTGAAAAGACAACTTGTTGATATTTTATAATTTTTAAAAAAAATTGAGTCGGATTACTAAATCTTTTAACGTGATTGTACTGTTTATATATATATATATATATATATATATATATATATATATATATATAGATCAATTGTCTTTACTTTTGTAAACATCTCTTATGAGATTTCTTTTTGTTGTTAAAATAAGTATTTTTTAAAGAAAATATTTATTCTTTTAAATAAGAAACTAAGTATTATTTTTACACCGTTTGTTATTTCTCGGTGCTATACTGAAATTAAAACAGATATTTACATTAATAACGATAGCTTACAAAAATATTATACATAAAAATATACGATCTTCTCATGTATAATTATTGTGTTTATAAAACAACAGTATCGTTACACAGTTCTCTTAACGAACAATTTTTGAAGAAAGCTAATTTCATGTTGTGGCAATCGTGCACATATTATGTACAAACGCATTATCACATAGCTTACGTGAACAAGTTCTGCGTACAGCTGAGTAGTGAAACCTGAAAACGGAACACCTGGTACAGCACACCTTCTCAATCCAATCTCTCTCACTCTCTGAAACCCGCATACAAGAGCAGCATATGATTTCCATTCCCCGTTTCAATTTTAATGCTCCCTAGAGAATCGAGAGATTGTATTTGCACCTGAACGTCCCTCTATTAACACACCTACCCGTATTCAATTAGTATTATAGTCTCATTGTAATCAGACTTTTGATAATTTTGACTTCGTAAACAGAGTTTTGGTATCAGGGTCATCTTCTTTTCGTCTTTGTCATATAACCATTACCCTAATAATCCCATATCCAGTATAATTTCTGCATAAATAATTTCAGTTCAAATAGATTTATCCATTTATTTTAATTAAAAATAATTATTAATTATGTGTATCGATCGCATTGTATAATATAATTATTATACGGATTTTTAGATCATTTAGACCGGTGTTATTCAATGAGTAATAAAACACCGATATAAAAATTAAATGAAAATTTTCGGAAGTAAAACACAAGTTTTTTAATTAATCTATCTTTTATTCTGAATCTTAAAATCAAATCAATTTTTCTGTATCATACTCATTCATATTTTTAGTAACAATATCTCAAAAATAATAGAAAAATCTTAACTTTATGATCTGTGTTATATAAGTTGTGATCATTTCAGAAGTCCTCAAAATAAATCAAATGTAAATTTGAACCTGTGTTGTTCAGAAATTGGTATCTACTTCAGTGTAAAATTACTTTTTTCTTTTATGTACCAAGAGGTCCTTTTCTTAGTAAAAACATCAAGAGTAGTCACTCATCATAGATTTATGACATCTTCCCTGATAACGCTGTTTTTTTGTTTTTTTTAATATATCTTGATCGAAATTTTGTTCTTCTTTGTCTCTCGTAAGGCTCAAATATAATAAGATAAGTAGAGATGAAAATGTAAAAAAATACATTTCCAAATACATTCACAGCTCAAATGTTTGTACATCACTAAAGTTCTGTACCAGTAGATTGGTATATTTTGTTTCCAAAAGAATCTCGAACAAATTTGTATAACTTTCTTGCTGCTACGAGTAGTTCCTTAGAATTCGTTTGGTCTTAAATGTATGGTCACGTATTAATTCTCTGATTTCAGGTCCGATAATTATTTCCTCTTTCAATTTAATCGCGGTAAAACGTGAGTTAAATATTTAAAGTTTTTTTTTTTAATTTTTATCTAACGCTTTCACAAAATTCATTAGTTTTTTTTTTATATGTAAAGATGATAAAATAATTCGGTGAGGTTCAACAAACGGAGTAATCTTAACATTTTACAGCCCTGGTGTTAAATTATCTCTTTTTGTCCCGTCTTTACCTAAATAATTTTTATCGGTAGCAGATTGACGTGTAAAAACAAAGAAATAACAGTATTTTCTAGACTGAAAAGAAGCCGATGATTTTCAGTTCACCACAAATTCGCTATAAATGTTAATGAAAATAAGTGATATACTGTCATACGGTTCCTTCTTTCAGACAGCATGAGTTACCAGTATAGAAGGAAAGCTTATTTGAATTGTGCAACAACTGTTTTAAAAATTTTTTTATGGGACTATAAAGGTCAGTCATCAATAGCATACTTATATGGTAAGATAAAAAAAATCAGCCCATTAACATCATAGCATGAACAAATTAATGGAATTATTAATGAAATTTTAGGATTCTAATTTTGTATAGCGATCTAATAAATTCCACTCCTAGCTTCCAAACAGGAAACTAGGAATTTTGCATCAAAAGACAAATACAAGTCACGAAGTAAATCACCGTGTTATGCTTATGTGATGAGGCGTAGTTAAGTATTTGATTCTTCTTTTATGAATGTTTTATCGTCTCGATACTTCTGAAATAGTGACTGAGGAACCTCCATCAGAGTCAAAAATTTCTTGTCAATAAGTTGGATCTGTTTAAGTTCGGTAATTGTTATAATACAATTAATAATTATATTGATCATTATAATAAATTATTATACTTTTTTCTTTATCAAAATCACGAGTTAAGCCAAATCGACCTGTTCCTGTATCACCTTTTCTATCTACTGATGTTTTTATCTTCCTTTGAATTTATTATATTGTTATCGGTAAAGGCCGGGAATGTAATATCATACGTAAAAGGTGTTCAGTCCATTTTCCTTTAAATGTTTTAAATAATAAATTAACCCGAGTTTTTCTTTTCATTTACCCTCTATTCTACGTAATTAATTTTTCCTGTTTATATCTGAGTTTAGTATTTCACGTTTAAAACCCTTATCTTGGTTTTATGTACGAGTATTAAAACAGGCACTGTAAGTTATTCTATAAATTTTGACCTTGCTTTATTCCTCATTCTGCCAGGTTTATTTTTTTAATAATTTGCTATAGAGTTGCATAAAAATAAAATTTATTCTTCTCTATTCCAAGAGCTCGGTCCTAATCAAAAGAAAAGTCATATTCCAAGTAAACGTTTTATTTGTTATGAGAATTTTATCAATATGCAGAACTGAGAGTTATTATATGCAGCTGACGTAAGTCCTGTAAAGCAGTAACTTTTCGCTTCCATCGTGGGATCATATAAAAGTGAGTAGATGGCATTGAGCAGCTTTTCCTTTACGCATTCCGTCAAGTGTTCTGATTAATGATTATTTTTGGTCGGTATATATTTTGAGATTTTTCAAAAAACCTTTTTTCCGATCTATCAATGATTTTTTAATCGAATTCTGGTTACGTTTTTACGTAAAGCTGAAAAACAGCATTTTGATAAGATTTGTATTTTTTGAAGGTGTAAACCTGCCAAAATACGCTTGGAACTAGTTGAATTTTAGAAATCGAACAACTATTGAAAAAAATTAATTTAAGAGTCTCAATAGTAAACCAAAAATTCTTCTGTTAGCCTAGAAATTTCCAAAAGAATTTTGGATTCTTAAAGGAATTGAAATTAAGTGTTACCAGATAAGATTACTTCACGTACTTCCTGAATGATGGAATTTTCTAAGGAATTTGTTATTCGTTGTGAAGCAGATCCTCGTTTAAATACTTTAATGGTAGGGTCTGAGAAACCATACTACAAATTCAACCGCATAATAAGCAAAATAATTGTGTTTATATGTGTGTTGAAAATTATGGAGAAAATGTTTATTGTACCAGAGATTTCATATTTGTTGTAACACAGAAAAAAAAGTAGTGATAAAATTTCATTTCGCCATTTTTTCGATGAAAGTGTATCAGGCGACTTGTATCCTGATATGTTAGGAGATACTGGATGTTAACCTCCAATGCAGTTATTACTGTAGGGGGTACCTAGTTCCACCACAAGATTATATAATAAATGTTTACTTTTATTATTTTACTTCTATTTTACATTTTATTTTCACTTGTATCGGCCCTCTGCACGTTTGTAAGCAAGACCTCTTCTTACTATGATCTACAGCTCAGAAATTTTCTCGATCAGACATTTCGTGAACGAATAGGACGCTGAGGAACAACTATCCTTCAAATCAAAATGACCTGAATCGTTTCAAGCTATCTGTTGAAAATTCAGTCCATTTCATAAATTAAACTTTATCAAAGAAAATATTTAATTCGGTGGTTAAAAGCTCCCTCGAATGCATAGAGTCAATGCAATGGTACTGAACACGGTATCGAACGCTTCCTGTGATATGCATTAATGATGTTATATTAAAAAAGGTTGTATAAACCGATTTCTTATTGGTAATTAGCAAAACTGATTATAGCCACAGATATAAATCAGCCTTCTATTGACTGTAAACGGATAAAATTTTAGCTATTATTTCATAGTTATTCTTCCATAAATTTTGGGGTCATTCAATGCGGTGAAATTTTACTATTATATTAGAGCTACCGTTTACGTTATTCCATGACAAAATGAAGTAAAAACAGGAACTCAAAAATCACAATTTACTTGCAGAGTTGTAAGTTTTTATTGATCGTTTGAAAACCCTTTTTCACCGCAACCACACTTTACCTATCTGTTAGTCTTAATATTGCTCGCTTATTTTTAATTATATTAATCGATTCAGCATACGTGAGAAGGTAAAATAAATTCATATGCAGTTGTCACGTAAATCTTTCCATCTGGAGTGCAATCATTTTTCCCAGAGGGAAAGATATGCAATCCGGTGTGTATATTTTATTCGACTACAGTCCGTGCGTGACGACTACTACTATAGTGTCGGATTTTATAAATGGAAGAGGTAGAAACTGTTATCTGTCAGAAGGCGTCAGGTCGTACCTGGGCACCATCCCTTTTTGTTACTAATAAACTACTATCTTACTGCAGGTAAATTACCTGCAGTCTAAATAATAATTATAATAATAGTACTATTGTACATTGTGAAACAACAATGCATATTGTAGTAGAGGAACCATAAATACGACCGTGCTTAATTGTAGTGCTTTAATAGCAGTTTCATATATTAACACATTACACACGCACTTTCTTACTACACAACGTCTCTACGACCACATTTACAATTAACACATATTTTAATCTAAGTTCTAAGTTCTAATAATTTAAAAATATTCAGGAATATTTAAATCTGTAATAAAATTTAAATAACCAGTAAGTAATTATAATTTACATAAATAAGATGAGAAAAGTGGTGCGAAAAATCTATTGGTCGTAGGAAATCTGTAAAAGAATAAGAATGTAGAGCGAGCTTAGGCGACGAGAACGTAAAAAAAGTTAATCTCCTATTTGTGTTAACATTAAATTAATTGTACATTTGTTTATTTTAGTTATAAAAAAGCAGACTTCTTAAATTTTTATAAATTCAGGCTGAGACAAAATTTATGAAATTCAGGATTCCACAGTTGGCAGTTAACTAAAGGTTATAAAAAGAATAACAAGGCAACTGTTTTTATAGTTTCATCTACGCTACTCTTGGATTATATGTATCTCTTAGTAATAAAGATAATTAAATTTGACTAAGGAAACATTATCTTGCATTCATTTAAGTTTCTTCCGGGCGTTTTCTTTCGTGGTCATTCAATATTTCATTCTGTTGCTTTAGTTTTTCCTTCTGGGTTCGAGTTCCGTTCCTCCGTGAACGAGACTCGAATCCAGAACCTATTTTTTCCCACGCTACGAAACATTCATTTCGTTATAATCCATCGTTAGCTGTTATAAGGTGCCGAACAGAATAAAACGGAATATAGAGGAGTTAGCGAGCTTTCTTTCAACACATCTACTGAAAATTGAAATACTAAAATTATTTTAGATTTTAAATAGTTACTGAAATTTAATATGAACTTTATTCTCATTTATTTTTTATGTAAATAATTGTGTATTTTATATGCTAATCCGATCAAGATTTTATCATGGTTTCCCTTGATTTACCATGCAATTGCTGAAGCAATACTTTTTTCCTTGCTGCTTATATGTTCTACAACTGTATAACGTCATCACTTGATGTTAACAACTAGATATGTCAATTACGCTGATATATAAGGTCTTATTATTTACGGACGTTATTAAATGTTTAAAAAAATATTTTAAATTCTTCTTTAAATTTCAACTTTGTAAAATTAAGTGTAATTTTTGCCAAATGCCAAATAAAAATCTTTACTTTTTAAAATCAGACTTTTTGAAGTTTCTTTATTTTTTATTAATATGAAAAGCAATTTCTTAAAGATTATTATGTAAACAAAATCGGTACATTTGATGAAGGATAGAACTGAATACACACAATTATTAAAAAAATGTTTAGTTAGAATTGAAAACTTTAGTTTCTCTTAAATGTTTTAAATATACGTAAACTTTTACCGTTTATTATTTAATAAGTAAGTAAATTTTTCATTTTAATACTCAGTGTTTTTACATAACACTCTACAACGGACTGCGACTGGGTTATACTATTTACGTTATTAAATCTGTTTCACCATTTTAGTAAATGGCAGTCGGTCGGGACAAAATCAATTCTTTCTACCTCGTTTAAAACGACTGTAGTGCAAAATTTCATTTATATTGGACGGAGTCTACTCATTTTACTGGGGGAGAGACAATCGAACAAAATAGAGCCAAAATGCCAACAGATTTGTTAAAACAATAGACCTCTCTTTGCACAATCAAAAACTGTATATGGTATTCGTACAGTGATAAATATAAAAATATCCGCTATAATAATGAATGTGTGTTATATATATGACGTATAAAAATATTTGATAGATAATACTTTCCTTTTTGAGAAACACGGAAATGTATTATAGAACTCTATTACTACTCATCAATTGAAATCTACATAAATAGGCATTCATGAATTTTGTCGAAAAATCGTCTTCCCTTTCGTTCGATTTTTAAAGCTTGATAAGTTTAAGACTTGAACAAAATATTTTTATTAATCTTCGCAAACTGAAATACTGATCGGTATGATTACCCGTATTCGTAATTAAAAGATTTTTACTCTACAGCACTAATTACTGTATAATTATGTAAGCTTAAAAACATGAAAACCAATTACTCTGACTGAATTTTTTAAAAACATGTCTACATTTGTGAGTAAAAACACGAAACATTTTTACATTTTTCAGTTTCGTATTAAAAAATCATGCTTTAAAAGAAATGATATAGAAAGTTTATACAAACATCCCAGCCGAGTTACCCGATTTCCATCCTCTTATTCGTTATCTATAACCAGAAAACATATTTCCCTGAAAACATTGTTTCAAAATCTGCTTTGTTGAATTATTTCTCGAAATAATTTTATTAAAAATAATTTTATTAAGTTTTAAAAATAATTATTATAATTTATTATTATTTATAATAATTTATTATTATTATTATTTATAATAATAAATAATAATAATTTATTATTATTTTAAAAATAATAATAAAATTATTATTTTTAATAATTTTATTAAAAATAATATCTGAGGGAGTAAATCGAAAAAGAAATTTTCATATAGGAGCTGAATAATTAATATATATATTTTCGATTTACTCCCTCAGGTAAAATTTTACTAAAAATTATTTCGAGAAATAATAATTCAGCAAAGTAGATTTTGAAACAATAGTAACTTCTTGAAGTTGTAAATAAAGGTTGTTTATGGGTAGATTTTAGGGAAATAGTGAAACACGATTCGTTTTGTTTTTTAAAAAGCGAAAATTGAACAGCAGAAAAATGTGTCTTCTGTTGCTTCTACGATAAAGTTCTCATAAAATCAATATACCAGAACGATTGTGAACACATTTCTTTTCCGTTCACATAATCCTAACTGTTCTCAAAAAAATTACTATAACATTCGTTCGTGGAAATTACATTACTCCCAGAAGATTTTTTCACGAGGTGGGGATGTGGGAAGTCACTCTCGGTTACTACATTCTTTTTAAGGTACCGATATCTTATGAAAGTCTGTAAACAACATGGTTACATGAATTACAAGTAATTTTGGATATTGTAATTTAAGTCGATTTTAGGATGCAAATCGTTGTTGAGGAATAAGTTGATTCCATAAGGTGAAATGAAAAAAAGAACCTATTATAATAAATATTACACAGAATTACCACAACATGAATAACCAACCAATATCTTTGATGTTCTTTCATAGTATGCTCTCCGAGCATCTTCTCGCTTGTTCAAATACTTCATTGTTTTTAATGATAGAAGAAAAAACACAATACCGAATCGGTAGAATACTGCTAACTGATGAAAAACGTTTAGTTGTAGGAGTTTTTATTTGCTGAATAATTTATAAAAATATAATCTTCACTGCAGTTATTTCGAACATAATTCGTTGTAAATAATTACTTTAAGTTGAACCGATAATACAGTTGAATTAATGTATATTGTGATTTTGTCGGGTTAAGAAAATATAAGAGTATTATGTAAAATATTTTACTGTGGTTAAATTACCTAGCGCTTTAAAAAAAACTATAAATTGGTATTATATTTTACGAGAGCAGTTTGAAAAATTTTCGACCTGATAAAGAAAACATAGATTTTTACAAGATTTTCGTAAATTTTGTTTAGTCTTCATAACCACCTTGCAGTTCAATACATTTAGACCAATACTTTTCAACTTTTTATTATCCTCAGTATAATGATATGTCTAGTTTTGCAAAATAAGCAGTTGTCTGAGCATTGACCTCATCATTTGACGTGAATCTTCGTCCAGCGAGCCATTTCTTTACGTTTGGGAAGAGGAAGTAATTGCTGGGAGCCAAATCTGGCGAATACGGTATATGTAGAAACACTTGGAAGTCCAGGTCATGGAATTCTACGGCAAGAATCCAAAACGTCTGTACAGGCGCGTTAACGTATTTGTAGGTAGATATAGAAACCTAGTAGCACCCTTCAGTCGATCCAGTAATGATACTCTCCGGTGATAGTCCTGCCTTTTTCTGAGCAGTCTGCGGGCACCGCACCAAGAGAATCTCAAAAAACCGTAACCATGACTTTTTATGCAAATGGAACCGTTTTCGCTTTCTTTAGTTTACTGTTTGGTTTCTGGCGTGTAATTATGAAATCATATTTCATCATCTGTAATGTTCTCTTCAAAAAGAGTTCAATCGAATACGTTTTCGGTCGACTGTTTACAGCATCGTCTTAGAGAATGGAGTGCCTTATTGAAGTGAACCTTATTTTCTACAGCCATCAACAGTATTACTAAATGTTTGCAGACCTGATTTATGTTCTTTGTTTGTTGATTTTGCTATTTATGTTGCGTCTCGTTCAACAGCCACGACAGAGAGACTACTAAAAAACACTGCATCTCGCTTTGAAGCTTGGTTCAAGGTTATCGGCTTCATATTTTGACCTGAGTAGACAAGATGTGCAGTTTTTTCTCGCCTGCGGGACCCCTTTATTCCGCACATCTTTCTAGGTGGAGATCTAATTGCTATCTCTCCTTCTATTAGATTTTTAGGTTTATTTTTTGATAGCCGCCTTACGTGGGTCAAACACATAAAAAAATTGAAAACGAGGTGTTCCAAACTTTTAGATCTGCTACGGGTCCTTAGCAATATCAATTGGGGTGCTGATCGGTCGTGTATGTTGTGTTTTTACTATTCCTTGGTTCGTTCTACCTACTCTTCAGCACGTAATACCGTGCTTAAGATGCTAGACTATGCTTTCCTTCGGCTTGCTACAGGTGCCTTTAGATCATGCCCTGTCGTAAGCATCCTTGTCGACTGCGGTGAGCCGTCACTTGGGATAGACGGAACCAGGTATTAGCATCTTATTTTAGCTGCCTTAAGGAATAGCCAAATCACCCGCCTTTGGACACAGTTCTTGGAAATCGTATGAGAATCGTTCATCCACGTTCCACTACACCTATAAGTATTCGTACCCAACGTTTACTGCATCTTATGAATGTTGGCGCACCTTCTATTTTTCCTATTTATCCATGTTCGTATCCTCCGTGGACAATCACCCACATGGGTGATGGTAACTGGATGGTACGGTAGATACCAAACTCCGGCACATTTAAGGTTATGTGTTGCCATGGGACTCCTCATACAGGAAAATTCGTCGTGAGGAAGTGTTGTCTGCCGTTTGCGGATAGGTCATACGAGAGCTACTCACGGGTGATGTTAGCAGTTAACGCACTAATATGCATGCGACGCAACTGCCGCTTGACTATGCACCACATTCTTTTGGAATGCATACGATATGCAGCTTTGCGTCGTAAGTATTAGACCAGGTGTTTTTATTTCTCCGGGGTGCTAATATTTTACATTTTTTTAATACTGTTTTTAAATTTTTTTTGTGTTGTATATTTTTGTATTTTTTACATTTAGTTAAGTTTTTTGTTTTTCTTTATTTTAATATTTTAGTTTGTCTCAATTTTGTTTTTAAATGGTTTGTGTTTATGTTACATGTTTTTTCCTGGGCTTTTCTTTTAAATTTTTAATTTCGACGCGGGAACTCATCGAACAAACAGCTTTTTAAACCCAAAACATCGTGTGAAATCAAGTGGACACTATTTATCTAAATGTTTGCGGTGTCAGCAAGCCCGTGTACCTTGAGACGGCATTGTACATTTAATTCGACACTGTAGAGTTTTGACAATTTTTATCGGTCGACTCGACCAAAATTGCCAAAAAAACGGGTTTTGGGTGACTCAAGCGTTCATCATCTTGACTGAATGTAGGACAACATTTAAATTCAGCAGATCAGTTTTTACCGTCTAAACGAAGGGGCAGAATCCTTTGAAGGCGAATCTGATATTCTTTGTATGACTATCATCGGGTCTATGTCTATCTATGACTGTCTTTCTATGTCAGGCCGAGAACTTTCAAACGGTCATAGTAAATGGGTTCGTAGGACCATGGATTAAGAATATGACCAAATCTCAGTTTTGAATTACTTAAGGAGCCACAATAATGCTGTACTTAAATTTCTTTGGTGAATATAATCAGATTTTTTCTAATCGTTAATATATGTGAGAAAGCAAAGATCTTCTATATTTAGTACCTACCTTCAGGTTACGGTAAAAAAACGAAACAAGTATTAATGTTAGAAAATCGTGTAAAATTTTATGAAGAGTTTTATCCGTAGCATTAAATCAAGTCCTGTACAACTAAGGGAGCAATATAAAGAGAGTAAAACAGATTAAAACCATAAACGTACCGGCGATGGTTATTTACTATTACAGAATCGTTGTTACAGTAACAAAAATAGGATAACATATACGATAGGACAACTTTAGAAAGGGACTAAAATAAGAAAGAATGAATTCATATAAAAGAGACTATGGATTTCTGTCGATACTGAAAAAGAAGTATTAGACAGCAAAACAACAGCAGTACTGACACCACAAAGAAGAAACTAAATGTAGTACGACCTTATAAACAAAAAATAAACACAGAGTTAAAAGAAGGGAACTTGTACGGTAGAAAGATTCGAGTAGTTTAATCCAGGAGACGCGTTAATGCTCCATATAATGGCACACTAAAAGTTGTTTCGTAGTAAAACGTACGGTATTTTTTGATTCAGTTTTACTTGTATGAACGCGTACTGTATATAAAGTAACTGCAAAAGTAACGACGGGAAGCGACCTTTTCCTTAGCGAAATAAACTTTATAAACTGCTTGAAATGTATTCTTTGTATGTGTATGCAACGGCTTCGAACACAAGACTTATTAAATTTGGCGATAAACAATATATTTTTCTAGTTTTCTTTGACATTCTAAAACACATAAAAGAGAAATGTATTTAATAAAAAAAATTACAATGAAATTGTAAACCGTACGGTAAGAGTCTCGCAGATATTTCTTCCGCTCAAAAAAAAATAAAAAAATTCTGTATATAAATAAAACTGTTTTTAACAAAATGATACTGATATCAAAAAAGACCCTACACATTTCTATTATCAAAATCTGTTATTAATTTAGAATTTTGTTTAAAAAAAATCCATGTTAAATATGTGTAATAGACAATAGATATACAATAATAGATAATAAACAATGTTTACGCGTTCCATATAATAAGTAAAAAAAAGTCTTAACCAGCTTCATTTCATTTATTAAACAAGGAATAATCATAAGAATTGTATTATTTCTGTAAATATGATATGTATTATTGTATTAATTGTTTTATTAAAAACAATTTTATTTATATTACTGAATTTTTGTTTTTTGAGCGGAAGAAATATCTGCGAGACTCTTACCGTACGGTTTACAATTTCATTGTAATTTATTTTGGATATCACTGCGTTTTATTAGATTATTCTTTTATTATTATTATTTTTTTTTATGAATTACTGATTGTTATCTTATGGACTTATTATTAAAATTTATTGCCTTTCTAGAACCAACAAATTGAATTTCACGGCCAATTTTTTTTGTTGATAAGTCATATCATTCACTTCATACCATATTTTTCCTTTTCTAAAAAATTAGTTTAATGACCTTCACGAATCGAATATCCGTGATGTAATATTGCAGTTTTTGTAAAATGTAACCCTCGATTTTTATGTTAAATGTTAAATTCGGTTGTACCAATCGAATTTATGTTTCATTTATTCCTTTTTAATAAAACTATAATCTCTTGTAAACTAATAGTTTTATTTTTTATTTTAATGAAGTGATAGAGATAAAAAAAATTTGTTTCGTCATCAGTTTTTTCCATTATCAAATGGAAAAAAAACGTCGTCTAACAAAATTCGAGGTATTTTTTGATCGTATTCTTTATTACAAAACTAATTGAACTGAAATATTATGTTTTCATGCTTACTCTTTAATTTGTTTCCCCATTTTCATTTCACTTTTACGTTCGGTCATGTTTAGAACTGTAAACTTAGTTCCTTGACTTCGTTGTCTGCGAACTTTTACTGTCGAAGTTCTAACGAACTCCGTGATATATCTCTTTTTTTTACAAATTTATCTTATTTTTATACTTTTAAAAATAATTATAAACAAGCTAAACAAATGAAGCTCTAGATTAAAATCTATATAAATTAGTGTGGGAATAAAATTTGAAAATAGACGATGAAAATCACATTATATTTCCGAACTGATGGTAGAACCAGATGGTCGAAATCTGCTGCTGCATCCTGATTCCTTCCTAAAAGAGTTTCTCTATCTTTTATTTAAATCACTCCTTTAAATTTTTTTAATTATCGCTTTTCAAATTTACCTTTTTCTCAAATCACAAAAAACATTCCTCTAGGATTTGGTGTTTAACATATATTCTCATTAAATTTAAGAGAGCATTTATTTCATTTCAGATGTTTCATATTAAGAATTAACATACTTATAATTAGTTTACGGAGTCAAATTATTACCTACGATTGCAAAAAAAAAAAATGAGAACGAAAGATCAGTTAAATCATTAATCCTCATTAAAGTCGTTTTCAATTAAAAAAGAAAACCTATCGCTAATAATTGATATAAAATTGCAAAAAAAAACTAAGTTTTGCCAGTTTTTTCCTATTTTGCCAGAAAATAGGAAAAAACCGTTTTAATCCTTAGTTTGATAATAAACGTAATTACAAAGTAATTCATAAAAACTGCTTATCTGAATTATTTATACTGTTTTTTTTTTTTTTTTTTTGTTTTTTTTGAGAACTCAAGTCAAGATTCTCCTTGTGGAGTATTAAATGATGTTGAATTTTCTTGTATTAAATGCAAGTTTACTGATAAAAAAATGAAAATCTTTTCACTTTTTACCAAGTAAAATATTTTTAATATGTCAGTAATTAAATTTACATTATATGAATATTATAAATAGGTGGAAAAAATGTATATTTGTCAGCTATTTATCACTGTTTTGGTTTTGCAAGGACTTCTTCATTATAAACCGACAATAAAATGATTTTACATATTATCTTAACATTATTCCGACCAAAGAAGTCAAATTTTAGCATAATTCTTTTAAAAATGCATTTCTTATTAAAACCTTTCGTTAACACAAATTTTTTACTCTTTCGAAAGTATCTTGTAAGTTTTAATTTTAATATTGTTATTTTTTTTTTTAATTATTTATTGTTTAAAAATTTTAATTATATTGCAGCGTTTTAATAATTTTAATATTACAATACATAATTTACGATGAATATCCTATATGCATATCTGAAGCGTACGCACAAACGAGCGCGTAGGAACATAGTTTCTTTTGTAAACAGTATGTAGCTCACATAGTAGGCTACCAAGACATATTTTTTTTTAATCACAGAGAATTCATTTTGTTTTCATGTATGTGCGATGTCCTGTAAATTCGTGATGTTTATAAATGTTGAAAACGTGATTATTTTTGTTGTGAAATGTGCTATTATGAATAATTAGATTTTTTATTAAAAATGTTCTTACAAAATAAAGAGTTCATTAGACATAGTTGTTAAAAATTATTCTGCAAATCTGCTCAATTAATTGTTTTTAAAACGTTTGCAAGCACTTTCGTAATCTATCATGTATAGAGTATCTTGCAATTTAAAATCTGATTTGAATTCAAACGTTTTAGGAATTAGACGGACTGTGTAAACATTTGCTCATTATGAGACAAATTACCCTAAGCAACCTCATTTAGGGCTGTGCAACTCATGACTCTTCTCTGCTGTTATTTTTTAGCGATAGATGTAAACACATTTCACTCTGTTCCTCTACTCTATTCCATCTGTTCGATGAGGTTTAAGAAGATAGATTCATCTGCAACCTCTTCCTCATATTTTTACTTTTTTTGAGTACTTCATTCATCACGTTTTTTTCCTTTGCTCTCCTGGGCTGGATCTGCAATCAAGTTCAGCTCAACTCAGGACAATGTCCTTTAACTCAAACAAGCCCTCCCGCCTACCAGCAATACGGCAGGGCAGGTCGGCTCGCCGGTCTGGATCTTTTGATTCTTCGATTCGCCTGCCTCAAACCGCCGGAGAGAGTTGAACCGGGCCTGACCCAGCAGCCTGGTCTCGGTCTCGACATTAAAGTCTCTGATCCATTCCTTACAATCTGTCTCTTTAGTTTTTAGAATCTCGATGACTAAGTTCTCAACTATTCTCCATTTTTGTTGACCCTTAAGCATAAATGCTACTATTGTATCTGGAGTAACTCCAAGACTAGCTCTCTCTCTCTGTGTTCTTCCCGTTTGACACATTCAAATATCGTGTGTTATGGGGAGTTCATTCTTCAGTAATTTATTTCATTCATTCACTTCATGCATCACTAATCTATTTATTTATCTTTATGGTTTTGATTTATGTATTAATAGCAAACCATTAAATAACTAAAGAAAAAAATTCTCTTCCATGGTTCCCAAATAACTGAATAGTAATTTCTATGAAATTTGATTAAACTCTTTCACAAAAATATGGATTTTACTAATCATTATTTTTCTTAAATATTCTACCGAGACGTGAGTTAATGTTAATTATCAGAATACATTTTCACTATTTATTGTAACCATCGGCAAAACTACAAAGTTTTTTTATTATAAAATATAATTATCAGTAAGTAATTCTACATGAGAGAGGGCCCTACCAATGATGTCAACCTCACGAAAACAAATACATTATAATAATCAACGTCCATGTTGATAAACATACTGTAACAAGAAAGATCCAATAAACACTCATTATGTCAAAACCACTGTCATTACTGGATTTTACAACTTGTCCAATATATCGACCGATGTGACGAACACAGTTTGCACCAAAAAATAGTAATTAGAAATATTACCGGAAAAAAACATGAAAATAGAGTATCTTCAGCGACCATCACTAAAGTCCAGCACTTGAACCCTTTTCAGTCGTTTAATGCCATCACGTTGTCTAGCAGATTCAAAGCAAGAGGATTTTACATGTTTATTTCAGTCTAACCGAACTGAAACGGTTAATCTCATTCCGAGCACACAGGATTCCAGGTATTCATGTATTTCGGAATTCTTGAGAGCCCAACAAATATTTCTTCTTGAAAATACCTTTCATTATTGAAAAAATGCGTCAAATGATGACTGATGTAATAAATGCGGTGTTTTTTTACCATACTCTCCATAGAATTGTTATATATTTTCTTTGAAAAGGAAAAATTTGAATTTTACGTTCTTGATATACCCAACATTGAACTCCGTTTGACCAAACAGATTTCAAAATTAATTTTTACAATCTTGTTGGGAACCATTTTTTAATCAATATATTCTCGCTGATAAATCGAGTTTTATGTTAATTTTTATGCTATTCTACGTGAGATGATCGAAATGCGTTTTTAAACATCTTACATCCCGTGACTGGTGCAAGCGTACTTTATTTAATAACAGAATAAACACTCCATTACAAAAAATATGAAAATAACATGATAAAAACGTGACAATAACATGTATAGACTTGTTTTCATTAAAAACTCACCTTCTTGTTGGTAAAGCTAAGAAATCGTACAAAATTCATTTTTACCGTATCTCTATGCCAATAATGTTTCGCATATCCACATATTTTTTTAATTTTATTAAATGTATTGAGGGTTCATTCGTAATAAATATATAAATAAATTTATATATATATATGTTAAAGTACCATCGAAACTCGATTACAACTACCGTTATTTTTAATTTAATTAAGTACTACAAAATTTATTGTAATACGACATAACTAATCTGTTATTAATTTTTCCAAATAACTTGTTATAGTTATTTCAGGTATTAATGATAAATATTTGTGAATTAAAAAATGGTAATCTATATTAAAATAGATCTAATAAGCATTATACTGGAATGTATAATAATAGTAACCTGAGCTTGGTCGGCTGAGACGGATCTTCAATGTTATATCCCTGGACAGCACTCTGATCGGATCTTCAATGTTATATCCTTCGTCGGTACTCCTGTCGGATTTTCAGTGTCGTATCCATCCTGAAATGTCAGAAAGGGTCGTATCCGTGGTCGGCACACCCAGTCGAGTGGTCGACCACGGGTATGACAACACAATGTCATGTCCGTAATGTCTTCGTGGTCGGGACTCCCAGTCAGATCATTCCTGTCCAACAGTGCCACCACGGGTATGACGTCTTGTCCGTAATGTCATATTCGTGGTCGGCACTCCCAGTCAGGTCATTCCTGTCCAAGAGTGCCGCCACGGGTATGACGTCATGTCCGTAATGTCATATTCGTGGTCGGCACTCCCAGTCAGGTCATTCCTGTCCAAGAGTGCCGCCACGGGTATGACGTCTTATCCGTAATGTCATATTCGTGGTCGGCACTCCCAGTCAGGTCATTCCTGTCCAAGAGTGCCGCCACGGGTATGACGTCTTGTCCGTAATGTCATATTCGTGGTCGGCACTCCCAGTCAGGTCATTCCTGTCCAAGAGTGCCGCCACGGGTATGACGTCTTGTCCGTAATGTCATATTCGTGCATTGCTGTCCAAGAGTGTCGCCACGGGTATGACGTCATGTCCGTAATGTCATATACGTGCATTCCTGTCCAAGAGTGTCGCCACGGGTATGAAGTCTTGTCCGTAATGTCATATACGTGCATTCCTGTCCAAGAGTGTCGCCACGGGTATGACGTCTTGTCCGTAATGTCATATTCGTGATCGGCACTCCCAGTCAGGTCTTTCCCGACCAAGAGTGCCAGCCACATCTATGTCAAATGTCGTATGTGGTGGAGTCCACGCTGCCATGTCCGGAGTCGGTACGCTGGTTCGGGCCGGCTGCCGTGTCTTGGTCTGTAGATCCAGTAGTGGGCCAGATAGGTCAACCGTGGTCCTCTCTCTCAAGATCTGAAAATAAACCAAAAACATAAAATGTACATTGTCTTTTCAGTGCCTTAATTTTTATTTCATATTATGTTAAAAAATAATCGTTCTAGTTAAGTTTCGATGGTACATTAACATTTCTTACTGATTATATTTTTGATTAAATACATGTATATAGATATAAAACAATTTTTACAAAAAATACATTTAATTATTAATTTTTTATGCACTGACCCTCGATACATTTAATAAAATTAATATGTGGTATGTGGACTTGGTTTAGTGAAATAAAAGTTGTAATTGGCTGGATCTATGGAAAGCTGCAGAAGGGAACAAACATAATTTAACTACATTACCAGTTCTCGCATGAACCTAGCCGGTTAAAAAAGTAGGAATTATCTTCATATATAAATAAATATTTTATACCGTTATTAATATTCTTTGTATCATCAATAAAATTGATAATTCCATTATTAATTGAAATGTATTTAATAGCATATCGTTTTTTTTTTTTTTTTGTTTCACTTGATTAATTATACATTTTCATCTGAAAAAAATTAAAAAACATTAAATTAATACAGTATGTTGTATAACTGAAATTAAAATTACAATGTAGACAAAATTAAAAGATTTTTAAATATTAATTATACAATTATTCAGTTGCTTTTTTTATATATCAATGATCAAAAGCTACTTGTATTCATAATTTATTTTCACATCTTCCATTTTATTGGTATCCCATCTAGTTAACGAGTGTAAAATATTTTAAAATACTTGAACAACTTTTATAACAGAATATTTTATGCTATATATATATATTTCTTATTTGTATCTAAAAATGTATACTCTGCTACAATTAAAACAACTATTTTTAACAGAAGAAAAAATATATATGTAATAGGTATGCGATCATCTTTATGTTAAATTAATTTTCATTTCAATCTTAAATTATTTTTATAGCTATTACTTCAATATTTTCATTACAATTTTGATAATACTGATGTATTTTATTCTTATATATTTTATTTCACTTTTATTATTACACCTGTAATCCCACTAGGAGTACAATAATTTTTGCCGATCTCCTTGGTGGAGTTTCAGCATTTCTTCCTGGGGTCCCAGGTTCGATTCCCAGACATGCATAACATTTTTCATAAGCTACGAATTTTCATTTTCATAGGATAGAATTATCAAAGCATTCGATACGCATCATGTCAAAAACAAATAATGCCCCAGACAAAATCCAATCCTGTGTTGGTGCAGTTACATTTACGCACACGTCTGGGGTAGGCAACAACAGAGTACTTCGGTACTTTCACCTAATTCGGTCAAAGGGAAAACGGGTTTTCTCAGAAACTTCCCTGTGGTGTACGGAATTGGCGGTTAAGAACTGTCCGAGTCGAAATTGTGCTTCTCGCTTTTGCTACTTGCACCGAATGCGGGAGGTATGACCGTGATCTTTTTTTACCAACGTTGAGCGCAGTGCAGACGAGGAGTGCTTGTTCCCTTCCCGGTAATGGAAACCGGGTTAGGGATAAGCTTGCTCTGCCGAAGTTTTACACTGTTCAATGTGAGTCAGTCACTTCAGCCCTTGGCATGGATTGTCCCACGTATAAGGGTACCTGACCCCGGCTCAGGGAGTTAGGTATCTCTGACTTTCCGGTTCAGGTAGATATTTGGTGAAATAAGACAAAAAGTAGATTTTACTAAGATCAGTACTTTTGTGATTGTGCAACCCTTGCTGCATGAAAGGGCTGCAGGAGGACCAGTTAAGGAGTCAAGGACGACTGTTATGGGTTTTTTTTAAACAATCAACGACCTATAATCATCATGGCTACTCAAAACCAAGAAGATAGGACTTATAGACATTGAGGTTGTACCGCATGTTACGCTAATATCTTCAAGAGAGTAGTTGTGTGAGGGGATTTTTTATGGACAAGGATTTGTTGCATGTCGATGACTGAACACACGACGCAACAGAGAAGTTGTTCCCTCCGTGTCGCATGTCTTGACGTTTAACAAATCCAAATGTCCCGAAAAGATAAAGACTGATTTTCATACACTGGATGTTTGTCCATTCATCCCGAGTCCATAGCGGTGATTTGCGCGTCAGAAATTTGGACATACAGCGGCGAGATGCATTAAGAAACAGATCTGTCATTGTGGTAACCCATCACATCCAGATGACCTGTGTAGGCATCCGTGTCAACCACCATGAGCATCACTGTTCGAGATTGCGAAGCCGTCCAATTTATAAGGAGAAAGTTGCAATCCAAGAGATAAAGACCATTAAACGACCAGCCATTTCGAAGCTAGAAAAAATCACGTACAGCAGGTCACGAAGGTTGCGTCTTATGCTCAGGTTGTTGCAATTATTGCAGCTTTCTCTAAACCAAAAACCGTAATCTAAACTATCACCAGCTCCATCGGACATGGTCGAACATTTCAGTGACAATTAAGTAATTGGTTTGCATGGCATTTCTCCCGCCACCACCCCATTCGGTCGCCTAAAGCATAAGACCGAATTTCTGTGCCATAAACGGCTATTGAGCCTCGAAACAGTTAAGCGACCAGTCCTAACTAGCTTCTGAAGCTAACCTAATTGCGTGAGCGAATTAAGCGTGGTGCCACACACCACTCGCTTTGTTTTCCACCGCTCAGGATAACCCGCGGAAGCTTGGCAGGCTCTTTAGCCGCCCCAAACATTTTAGCGGGAAGTATGCATCAATCCTAGACTGATATAATGCTCACCGCACCATCTGGGTCGGTATCATCTAATGTCGGCAGCAAAGCATCCTCCGTTATCTATTGCAGAGATGGCGCGAAAAATTCCATTCAGAGACCTCAGACAGGCTGAAGTACAAGAGCTAGAGCCCATCAGGAGGATGAAAAAAGTAGAAAAGGATGGCCTAAGGGTAAACCTAGACGATAGATCATCGGCATGTAGTCATTTTTATAAATTTTTCTAATTATTTTAATGTAAGAATGTCCTACAAGTCTATTTCTGGATGATCTGTCTGACTAGGTCGCTAGTTATTTTATCAGGGATGGAAAGAATTTATTTTTACTTTTTATTAATTATTGTTGCTACTTTTACTTTTCATTAATTATTTTCATGGTCATCCCTTTTAATAAATTATTCCCCGTTGTATATATATACGCGCGCGCGCGCGCGCGCACACACACACACACACACACAGAGTAAAACATCCCACTATAACATCGGACCCGGCTCCGATCAACAATCTTTCCGTTATTTAATACGACTTTGTAAAATTCAAGTTCGTTCCTTAATTGTTTTTCTGAAAATAAAACACTATCCTCAAATGTGTTCACATTTGAATAAAAAAAATTCTCTACTTCTGTAATCAACCAATGAAATAAGAGGGAATTGCTGTACTATACTAAAATGTAATAAAAACAATAAGCTATGAAAATATTACTCAAGCTACAGAATACAAGATTATTTTCAGAACACATGTACAAAATAAATGTAAATAAATGTAAAAATAAAATGTAAAAATAAATATAAATAACCAGATTCGGATATGTACAATTTATTTATACGTAGATGGTTTAAAATAGCTGTCTATTTTTGTTTGAACTAAGTCCTGGTACATATTTTTTTCAATAAGTGACTGCACTTCGATACTAAAATAACGCCTTTTGAAAATCCTTTTTGCAAGAAATATTGCTATAATTTTTTAACTTCTCATGTTTTCTTGCTTGTGATAGTAAATTCAGGTTAATTGTCATTAGTTTTGGAAGTAGTCGAATCTGAGGCACCAACAACATCCCGGATGTCAGTCGATACGTCTTCTGTGTTGAGTGCGTTGTCAATGTTCTGACACTCTTTGTAGTTTCCAGATGGTACAATAAGTTCTTGAAATTCACTCTCTTCCAAAGAATTTTCATTTGGTTTAATAAGGTTTTCAATGTCGGAGTTGATGTTAATTTTTGGAGGTTTAATACCGGCTTTTACGAACCAATTTCTCACTGTCGTAGTAGTAACCTATTTTATAGCCATATGAATCCATAAAACTTGATCCAACATATTAATACTTTTAGAAAGTTCTTCAACACCCGTAACTCATTGTTGACAATAAGTACCGTAACACTTTTTTCTGTACTGAATTTTAAAGTTCTGAATGATAAAGCAGTTGACATGCTGGAGTAGAATTTGGAGGAAGAAATATCAGTTTTATATTTTATAAGACAACATTAAGGTGGGATTTTGCATTTTCCAGGAATAGTATGACTTTCCTACTTTGCCTTCCAATTCTACGATCAAAACTTAATCGGTTCACCATTGTATCTCTAGTCGTTCAAGATTTTTTATTCGAATACCATTCAGTCTAATGGATTTATGGTTCACGCCGTTAAAACATCGTGGCTTTGCAGCTTTGCCGATTATTAGTATTTTTTCAGTGGAACCTGGACATATTCGCAGCCAAGATAACAGTCAGTCTTTTTTTTGTCTTCCCCCTTACACATTTTTCTTCTTCCAAACACATTGTTTCACTGAGTAAAGCCCGGATAAAAGACCGATCTCATCACACTAAAAATGTTTCTTTCATTATTACTCTCGGTTATTTCATTTAATTTTTCTTCCCCTCAGACACCAAATTCTAATCTACAGCACCAGCATCACGACAGACATTTTTATATGAAAGTTATGTCTAATTCGGAATTTATCTAACACCCTGATACTTCGGTTACGAACTCATCGTAACCGAGTTCTTTAGCAATTTTTAGGGCTTTCTCACGCATCAAAGTTCCAGAGACCGGAATATTATTAGCACGAGCCCTGCAAAACCACTCAAGTCAAATTGTCAACCGCTAGGCCTGACGTTTTAGGAAATGCACGTTTGCTTAACTGACTGTCATTTTCAGTCCATGACTTTAGGATATCAATGTTTGCTTTTTAAGATATCGTACATCTGAGTTTTCCCGACATTAAAACGTTTTGACCTATTACACACACTCGGTTTTTTTATTTTTGTAGCTACTTTTTCTTTTATGTCAAGCGTTTATGATTTTGCGTAATCATGACGATGGTAGTCAATATTTTTATAAAATACACAAATTGAACGTACATAAACGTACGTATAGAAAATATACTACAAGAAAAAATATAGTATTATACTGTAACAAAAATATTACACGTTTCAATATACAATATCTACTTGAGTAGCGGTCGATGACGAATCACGCAGGATGATAAATGATTGAAATTATAACATCAACGTCTAGGCGGGGAGTGGTGCGATTCACAACAAATAAACAAATCAGTCGTTACCCACCGGCTTGGTCTAGTGGTGAACGCGCCTTTATTGCCTAGTTATTTTTACACGAATTTGAATACTAGATCGTGGATACCGGTGTTCTTTGGTGGTTGGGTTTCAATTAACCACTCATCTCAGAAATGGTCGAAGTGAGACTGTATAAGACTATAATTCATTTACACTCATACATATCATCCTCATTCATCCTCTGAAGTATTATCTGAAAAGTAATTACCGGAAGCTAAACAGGAAAAAAATCAGTCGCACTGAATTAAAATAAAACAAGGAAAATTACAATTTTTATTCTTGCTGTCGCTTTTTCAGAGCTAATTAAAAGTTTTTAAAGGTAGATTTATTGTCCGTGTCTGTTATTTAGAAGGTCCGTTATTGAGAAATATTTTATCCATTAATAAACTGCCGGGAAATCTAAAAGTGTCCGTTAAGGGAGGTTTCAGTATATATATCATAATTAAATATTTCTATTTAACGTAATATATATATTAACGATAAAATTTGTTGTAAATTAATAAAGATAAAACTTAATTTTCAATTTACCTTAATTTACATCCTGTTTTCAAATATAAATTGTTGAAAAATATAAAATAATTAATTGTACGCTTCTATCCACTGCTACTCAGTGTGTTTGTGATGTCTTTGAGTTTATTTTCAATATTTATCCAGATTGCACACTTATATCCTCCAGTTTCAACATTTTATAATTAATATGAATGTTGTTTATATTTTGTTCAAAATTTTTTAATGATTGCTATGAAACAGAATTTATAATAATGTTATTGTTACTTAAATTTTCAAGTTTGTATATTTTTATTTTTTATTTTTACTTACAATGTACGGTTTCTTACTTGTGTACACATTGAGTACTTAAGAACTTTCCCTTGATGATTGCAGCTTTGGTTAATAATGTAGTCCAAAATGCTGAAAATTTTGAACTAGATCAGTTACTAAAGAAGTTTTAAAATAACCATTTTAAAATGGTTATTTTTTTATAAAATAAGTTTAAAATGTTGATTTGGATAAATTTTTGTATGTTACCGTAGACATTTTTCTAGATATCAAACCGTCAAGTTTAGTGGTGTATCTTATTTCTTTGTTACTATTCTTTCTTTTTATTCTTGTTTTTTCTTTTTCTTTATTGATCGTTATTAATGTTTATTTTTGTGAACTACGTGGGGCTGAAATTAATGTTTTGTGATTTATAACTGAGCTTGAAATCTCATATTGGACTTTAAGTATACTTGCAACTGTTTATTGTGCATTACTTATTTTGGGGGTTCCTTGAGGAGGACCCCTTTATCACGTGCTTTTGTCAGGAGATTTACTTATGGCTCCACAGGAGAGCCATTAGTAATTATAATTATTATTGAGCAAAACAAAAAAAGAAACTTATATATCTTTGGATATAAAATTAATTAATTTACAGCTAGCTTTTTTTTGCTAAAGTAAATTTAAATCTTCTTTAGCAAAAAAAAGCTATATTAATCTGCTATATTAATTTCTAATATAACTAAAAATGTTAAAATAAATTATTTAATTTATTGAACTGTATTTGGTATGATGTGATGCTGCAGATTGAATTTTTTCAAAAAGTAGAGAAGAAATAAATGTTCCACAAAAAAAGCGGTAAACTTATTTTAAAATTTTTACCCTTAAAGGGAAAGCGTGAGTTCATAAAAATACATAAAATGAGTTGAATGATCGGTGTAGTGATAAGCATGCTGGCTTCTAAATCAGTCTTAGGTTTAATTCCTGATGATTTTTTTCACTTATCATTTTATCCATCTTATCTCTCTTCTAAAAATTTATGCATTTCTTGTCTTAAATCATAGTACTAAAATAATTTAAAAAATTTTAAATGCAATACCCTTTTGAGGATTATTATTTAAATAGCCAAGAGTGTTAACGTCTGTGTGGATACTTTTCCTTTTATAGTTTTAAAAAAACATATTAATATTTTTTTTTAAATACGTGTTTGTTGGATAATCTCTTAGCTAGTTTTAGCCTTTGTTCCTTTTGAAAGTCATAAAGTCAATAGTGGCGTTTTCGGATTTAATAACAATCATTCCTGACAGAGTATTACGGCTTAATTTTTGCGTGTGGGTAGAGTCTAATGTAACACAAACATTGTGATTTATTCCATTGATTCGAACGCACGGTTTGTCAGGAAAGATGCATCCAAAATTTTTTACGGCAAATATTTGGAATAGCTCCATCAAAATTTAAATTTTGAACAGATTTCTGTAACATGCAATTTTAAAGTTGACATTCTGTGTTAGGTTTATTGTTGTTATTTTAATCTTAACGAAATAACCTATGACACATTTGAAATTTCCCTTTAGTGACACAGTTTGGAAAAAATTATACATTGACATTTTTGCTTATAGACAAAAACTGCTTTTGTAAAAAAACTTGAGAACAGAAATCAATTTAAGGGTAATCCATAAGAGTTTGGCAATCAAGTATTTAAACTTCTTACATATTTGTATATCTTTGGAGAGTAAAAATAAAAGGTAGCTGCTTATTCGAGAAGAAAACGGATTTTTCACACCCGTACAAAGAGACGCACTTCAACTTTACATTGTGCTATCCATTTATATACGTCATTTAGTAAAACAATAAGAGCCATCTTATAATCGCATAGCGCCTGATTCATTCTGAATTTATTAAAAGGAATAATAAAAAATACTGTTAGTGAGTAACGTTAATTTTATTTATAAAAAAGAAAACTTTTTAAGAAAACTTATTTTGTTCAAATTGCTACTATAATCTATATTAAAAAAATAATAAAACTTATAAGATATAATGAATTTATTGTAAGATTTAAATAATTTTCTAATACAAAGATAGAAAAATGAAATGAGCCGTTCCAATTAATTTCTCTTTATTGTAGAAGTAAAGAATTAAACAAAATCAAAGTTAAGTAAATTAATTTGAACTAATAGTAGTTAACATGTCAATATAAAGAATTGAATTCGGAACACTTGTCCAATTTATCCCCAACAATCTTCCTTCTTCCTTAGACTCTTCAAAAAGAACTTTCTTTTAAAGTTTCAATGAAATTAGACGCTGCTATCTGATTTAGACATCGCTTATAATACTGATTATTGTTGATCAATAACACATTCATCTAAACTATACTTAAAGTATTTTACTGCATAGTTTGAGTAAGTCTTCATATCAGCAGTTCATACTAAGGAATAAAGGAATGAAAGTATGTCATTAATTTTGAAAGCTGTCTAGTTCGCTAAACATTTGATTTTTGCTCACTTCTAGTATCTTAATATATATAAAACAAGATGTCCTGGCTGACTGTAACCAATGACCAGCAAACACCACTGCAGATAAATAGATGAATCTTAGTATACAAGTTCTTTTACGGCGTAAGTGCACACTAAGAAAGGATTTTCTGAAATTGCGAGCTGAAAAGGCTAAAATGGGATAACATTAAATTTGAATATTTCTGAAATTCTGGGTTGAAACTTGATTTTTGGTGTATATGTAATTTTTGGCTCTTAATCTTCATGTGAATATCTAAAATCCAATTTCTAAATTTTTCGAAATTCAACCTTGAAAGAGGTGAAGAAACGTAAAAAATCGTTGAAGAATTATTACAAATTTTCCAGCTATACTAAACGAGACATTCACTCGATTTGAGCTTAAAAATACTCTTCAGATAAATATCCAAAAACCATTTTCAGGATTTTTTCAATTTTAATTTTTTAAGGGGTGTAAGAGGTGAGTATAAGATAGAAAATTTATTTCTTGAATATTAACATTGCCCGTTGTTAGCAACACGTTATTCTAGTAAAGTCATTTTTTAGTTAGTTTATGTAGCAACTTTTTTTATGTGATATCACGGGAAAGCTGATGAATTTTTTCACAAAGATATCGTCTTTGAACAGTCTTTAAACAATTTAAATTAAGTGAAACCACAAAAACAAAAAATAATAAAGTTTCGACATCAAGAAGTAACTAAAAAAAAATATATATATACAAAAATGACACATAAATTTACACACATCATTTACAAAATCCATTCCATTCACAGCTTGAAACAATGAAATTAAAACTTTTTTATAAATCATTTAATGTCCTTCTGAAATTATTGTATGCACAGTTAAGCTGGTCCCGGGTTCGAATCTCGGTAAGGCATGGCATTTTCACACATGCTACAAATGATTCATCTCATCCTCTAAAGCAATAAAAAAAAAAAAAAGTAAGCCGGCTTAATTACAAAGACCGACTGAATAAGTGGGTCTAGTCGGCCGTAAATGAACTAAAATTACGGTTAGACCCATTTAATGATTATATAACTATCCGTCATATTACTTTGTCGTCGAAAAAAAAATACAGTAATAGATTCATCAATATTTCCTGCGTAAAATGTATAAAATACTTCTCGCGTGTCCTTTTTCGTTTTCTTTTTATCGGCGTGAAAATACGAACAGAAAATGACATGGTTTTCAGGAAATGTTTGAAAAATAAAATTTAATATTGTAAAAAATAACCGACTGCGATAAATATTGATATTTGATATTTTATCACGTTGTTCATACAACCCTTGTTTATCGCTTTGCCGAGTACCAACAATCTAATAATTCTGACAAGAATGATTGTTTTTTGTTTAGATCTTTTTGGAATGTTATAATTAGAATGTCAGCCATTCTTTCTGTTAAAAAATAGCTGTAACAAAGAAATGAGCGCAACATAATTATTTTTATAATTATATTTATGCTTATAATTATTAATAAATATATAAAGAAAATTGATTAAGAATACACCTGAGGCGATTATCTACATGTGATCATTCGACTGTTACATATAAATATAATAATATTCCGGTTGAATGAAAATTAACGCTAACAGTAAAGTGAACAGCTTACAAGATGTTATACACATGACTTGTATACAAGCCTTCCAACTTCTATTTCTGGAGAAGCACATTTTCTTTTAATATTTTGATACAGCTCATTTATTTAATTCGCTTGAGAAGATTTAGTATAACAAAAAAAAAAAATAATAATCATGTAAGTATATAATAATAAAAAATGTTATATTTTATTTATTCACTCATTTTTTATAACATAAAAATATTAATTATTCAAATATGGTCATGATATATAAATGGATATATATTAATACATGATCAATAAATAGATTTCTTCTCTTTACCAATAAGAAACGATTTGATATTGACCGCGCTCGTGCACACATCCACATACTTATTTTTTTCTGGCCAAAATTCCCGGTCAATTACTGCCCAGCGAGGTGTTGCATTGACGTAAAGACAAATCACCACTGCCTGGGCCGAAATACTCGGGTCAGACACAGTTACTACTAATAATAAAAGTTTCATTGTATTGAAATATATATTTTTTCTCTCAGGAACAAACTCGTAGTGAATAATTATTTTTTGTCGTTTAAATAATCAAAAATAAAATCTTGTCTTTTGTTGATTCTGGTTACTTCCATTGAACAATTTGATATTTATTTATACATAGGAATTCATAAAGTTGAATCTCTACCGTAATTGAGCTAAACATTTTTTTTATTTCTACGAGCAAGATATCTCTTGCGTGCGGTAATTTCCGTGACCTCTGTTTAAGGATTTCGTCACAAACCGAGAAGTAGCGGTCTTTTATCGAATCCTGTTGTAGGATTTAGATAACAAAAATTTCTTTCTCGGAAAGAGAGGTAGTAGGAAAAAACTACTCCGTCTTCCTTTTGAATTTCGTTACTGAATTTCCGTTAAAGTGCAGATTTTAGAAGTTTTTTTTTTTTGTTTAGATAACCTCAAACATTTTCTCGTATTGTTTTCCTTTGCAGTTATCCTATAAAGAGTTTAGAAAATCAAAAATTATACCTTAAATTTATGATCACTGGTGTTTTAGATTCTGCAATGAAGTAGTGCATTTTGTTGCAGTTTTCTTTGAGAAACTATTCGAAAACTCTATATAGCTACATATGGACAAAACCGGGCCTCTTTCTATACTGATTAAAGTACAAAATATAATAGGAAGTTAGTCCTTGTTATTCTTTGTATAGCTAAGAAGAAAAATATAAGCGATGAGATTGTAAATCAAAACGAAAAAAAGAAAAGATAAAGTTAAAGAAAGATTAATTAAAACCCATTTATATGCATATTTATTTTTTCTACTAAAATTCATATCTGTATAATAAAAATAAATAAATACATGATGATAAAAGAAAATCAAAAATTAATTCCTTTAATTCTGGGATAATTTTTTTTAAATTAGTTCTTTTTTTAGTTTTTAATTTAATCTTAATTTTTTTTTTAAATATGGAATCATAAAGATGAATTCTTTCTAAAGTCAAGAAGAGTTATAAAGATCTAGCGATAGCACCCGTTTGCTCTATTTACGGTCGTTCATTGATTAACAACAAAATCCAATCGGGTTATAGAAATATCCCCAATCAGTTATTCGTAATCAGAAGTTAAGAGTATATTGATTCGGTAACAAATAATGCATAATTTCAAATAAAACCGTAAAACAAAATAAATAAACTCTATTATTATTAACGAAAATAATCGGCTATCAGAAAGTGAAATATATATATAATTTTATCTTCAGATACGTTTGTTTTCATCCATTTTTTTGTGACCTGTGCCGTGCTTTATGATTTCTCGTAACCAGTCATAACGATTTTAATAGCTTACTAATTAAAAAATCATTACTATCTGTGGAATATTAACCGTAATTATTACAAATATAGAATACAGCATATGACTTAACACAGAAATCTATTATAAATCGGTCACTTTTTAACTCTTCCTTCAAATGGTTAATAAGTTATGAGTCAAGCACACGAGCTGCTTTCCGTTAATCAAAAAATTAAAAAGAGTGGGTTCCCATGAAGCGTCTCGAATACCATTAAGGAATATTTGAGTGGTAGCGTCTCCGCCTTTCAACTGAAGTTTAAGGGTTCGAATCCCCGGTTAGGCATAGCGTTTATCACAAGCTATAAAATTCATTATCAATTATAGTATAAGTTATGGTAGAACCCGAAACCGAAACCAGTTTATAAAACATATTGAAATATTTGCTAAAATATAAATTGTAACAACAGTTTTTTACCAAACAAGCTTACCTCAAAACGATTTATTTTTTTGTATGAGACCACTGTTTTTTATGTAAACCACTCTTGTAATAGCTGTTAGACGTAGGACGATGATTTTTATGTCAATGTTTTTTTTTTAAGTTTTAAATATTTCACAATCTACTCTTTCCATTTAAAATTTTTGAATCGTCGCAGTAGTTACCGTCTGGTTGGTCGGGGTGTAGTGGCCTCATACACCACCCCGTGTTTAAAAATAGATCGTTTCAATGTAGAAGCATTCGCTAAATGTTATTTTTACTTCCTTTTACGTACAAGGAAGTATTGCAATCGCGAAAAATTTCGGTTTTCAGATTTCAACGGAAATATCAATTTAGACCATCCCTGAATCCATTTTGACTAGTTTTAGCGTCCGTACGACTTTACGTACGTACGGATGTACGTATCTCGCATAATTCAAAAACGATTAGCCGTAGAATGTTGAAATTTTGGATATAGAATTATTGTTAACATTAATTGTGTACGTCCCCTTTTATTTGCAATCTATTGAAACAAAAGTGTCCAAAAAAAGCCCAAAATCCAAAAAAAATTGGATTTTGGACTTTTTCTTAACTGCAGTAATATTCTCTCATTGAGAGATTTTCAACAATATATCGTAAGTGGTAGTTACTTTCATTGGTTCAAGAGTTATAGCCAAATAAAATTTTAATTAATGAAATATTTGGATCTTAGGGGAAGGCATATCGTTCGAAGCAGATTTCATCTCCATTTTTTTATATATTTTTTTTTAATTTAAATATATTGATTTATTAATAACTTATTAACCTCTCATTGTAAAAAAAAAAATACGATGAATAATAATTCAATAACAACAAAAAATTAATAAACGTAAAAAAATATCAAAAGTTTTTAATGAAATAAAATTTTATGTACTTTTCATTTTAAAAAACTGTGTATATGTAATTTAATAGGCGTACAAGGAAGTCATGTGGTGTGTACATCAGGTTTTGTTACATTTAACTTTTGGAAAGTTATTTAAGGATTGTTATTATTCATTAACTCCGCCGTGGCTC